>NC_090646.1:174960359-175260359 GCF_040937935.1 Hyperolius riggenbachi
CATGAGCAGACCTCATTGACCTAGTCACAAGCGGAAGGCGTGGGCTCTCCCAGGGGCATGGAGTTTAAGTGGCCACTGGTCTTCACCAGACCACCCCGCAAGGGATGATGGGCCACTACCCCTAGCGGGCAGTGGACTACTTTGCTGCCTAGTGGCCACAAGGTCATGACCCCTGGATTGCCCCACCGGTGACCAAGGAAAACAGGTGACGCCACGATAAGGAGTCGTTCAGGAAGGCTGAGTATAATCGTAGTCGAAGAACAAGAAGAGGTCGGGGGAGGCAGTGCTCAAATGTAGTCAAGTTCACAAGCCAGGGGTCAGGGCAGGCGGGAAACAGCAATATTAAGTACACTATAGCCAAAGGTCAGGACAGGTGGCAAACAGGATGGTCGGAGTCACAGAGCAGAGGGTCAATATCGGGAAACAACTAGATAACCAAAGCAACAAGCACGGGAATCGCCTCACTGGCTTAGCCCAAGCTGCCAGAACAAACAGCACTGCCAGTGGGACGAGATAGCCTTAAATAGCTCTGGCATTTGTATTTGGCACCAGAACGCGGTGCGCATGCGTGGACACTAAGTGCACATGTGGGTACCTGTTTTTTTTACGTAATTATGCGTGCGTGCGCACCAAGCGTAATCACGCCTGGCCGTTATAAAACCGCAGGACTTACTGTGCACAAGCGTAAGGAGACGCCGCCGGGAACACGGACGGTAAGTGTAAGGGTAAGCGTAACAATAGACCCAAGAGATTATACTGTACTGTCCCTCCAACATAACAATTACATTTTGATAATGTGACTATTTGCCATGACTTGCCTTAGCCATATATCAGTATATACACTAACACTTTATTGAACTAACACCCATGGCTGTCTTTATTATACCTGGCAGGAAATGAGATCATTGGTCAAATTAAAACTGTTAATTAAAACTGGTAATCTTTTACTGGATAAATTCGCCACTAACTTTTGAAAAAAAAAATATTTTAGTTTTGAATGTGGAGAAGAGTACAGCCTTTGTTAGGTTTTTATTGTCTGTATCACAGAATGTGAGAGTTCTCTTCACTTCCTCTCCTGCTGACAAGTCCTTTAGGGGGAAAGGTAAAGGACATTTTTTAACTGTGACTGATGTCAACAGAATGACTTTTTTTTAGGATTACAATGGCACTCTGTACTGTCTTGTGCTGGGCACTGGACTGTAGGAGATCTGTCCATCAATTGAAGAGAACCAAACTGCATTTAGTCCTTATCACTAGCCACAGTTACAAAACAATTCAAAGCTCTTACATCATTGTAGTATTCTATACTGACAAGAGGCACCTTGAATGATATGGGTGGGCCTCTTGTCATTATATAGCGATTCCTAACCCCATCTTTTCCCAACTTGTAAGGGGTATATAGGCAAAATGAGTGGTGGGCTTTTGTATGAGAGAGTGATCTGTACTGGGACCATTTATAGGGAGTGGCCCCACACAAACACCCAACCCTCTGTCAGTGGTGATCTCCCATCTGTTTGGCAACTCAAACCATGTGAGGTGTTTTACTTAGCACATTACTGTTCTCTATATTATACACATAATCATCATAGGGGGCTTCCTTAATATTTTACCCACATTTTCCTGATCTCCATCTTTATAACTGATCCTATTTTCTTCTAGCACTAGTCTAACTGAGGGGACCTAAGGCTACTTACTGCTTCCAGAATTTTGGTTTGTGACCACTAATTTGTAAGAAATAGGGGACTCAGCAGGAGACACTATCCCCGCCACCAACCAAATAAGTTTAGTAAGTTGCACGAAGGCTGTGGGCGGGGTCCTGGTGTGCAATTTTCACATTCGTTTTCCTGTTGGGTCCCCTATTTCTTACAAATTAGTGGACGTGACCAAATTCCCACAAACAGGAAGCGACCATTGTTTATGAGTTTTCCCGCTGGGTCCCCTCAACTAAATTAGTGCCTTTCTTTTTTTGTTTTGTTTTTTAAAGTTTTGTGCACAATTGGGTTGATTTAGGAAATGTGGAAAAAAGACAGTTGTGGCAATAAAAACTAAACCATTCCTTTAAGCCACCAATCAGAATCTGAGTTAATGTCTGTTTGTGCAATTAAATTACAAACTGGAACATTGGAAGAGATTGTTTGCTATCGGAAACAGAATTACCCCTACCCCATACTTCATAACAGGTGTCCCTTTGGTACATAAATAACAGGTACAGTCCACATAATAAAGATATATACTTACAGCTTTGTTAGGTTGTGGAGTCCTCTGAATGCATTTACAGACACCGTTTTAATCTTATTATGCTGCAGGTATCTGGGAAAAAAAAAAAAGGTTATGGTTGGATAATGTATTAGTAAACACTAGATGGAGCTGTGGAATACAAGGAATGTACTCTATATTACATATTGGCCAGAAAAATAAATAATCATAACTCAAACTGTGCATTTTTTCCATGACTGATTTCATTACTGTTACAAATAAAATCAAGTACATTAATGTCATTAAATGTTTAAAAATTACCATATCTTCTGTGGAGAACACCTTTTTTATATGGAATTGAGATGCTATTGTTCTTCAAAAGAATGCATGAGTTGCTGGTGCAGTACAGTGTTTAATGTTACCACTGACATAATTGCTTAAAGAGAACCTGCAACAAAAACAAGTTCCCCTGGGGGGTACTCACCCCTGGGAGGGGAAAGCCTCAGGGTCCCAATGAGGCTTCCCCCACCCCTGTAGCTGCAGGCAATCCAGCACTGGCTCCCCCAAAGCGTCCCGCATCCTCCCTCGACAAGCCTGACAAGCTACATTTATTTACCTTCCCTGGCCCCAGCGGGGGCGCTGTTGCGGCTCTCAGCACAGAGATAGGTGGAAATAGCCGATCTCTGTCGGGTTCGCGCTACTACACAGGTGCAGGAGACTTGCGCCTGCACACTGCACAGTAGAGCGGACCAAAAGCGATCGGCTATTTCCGCCTATCTCCGAGCGGAGAGTCGATGCTGCGCCTGCGCTGGAGCCGGGAAGGTAAATATTTACATCCCCGCTATTCAGAGGGATACAGCGAAACTGCCGTGGGACAAAGGAGGACGGGGGAAGCTTCGATAGGATCCGGAGGCTTCCCCCTACCAAGGTGAGTACCCCCCAGGGGAACTTTTTGTCGTTACAGGTTTGTGTCCGCCGCCGCAGGGATTTCGGAGGTCTTCGGGAGCACTCGGGCTTCCGAAGACGGGCCGCTCCATACTACGTACGCGCGAGTGCGTCAAAGAGGGCGCTTGCGCATGCGTAGTATGGAACGGCCCGTCTTCGGGAGCCCGAATGCTCCCGAAGGCTTCTGAAAGCTCCCTTCGGCTGCGACAGTGGCAGTATTTGACCGAACTGGTCGAATACTGCTACGGGGGATCCTGCGCGGGACCGGGCATCGGGAGAGGAGGGGGAAGGCTCATTAGGACCGAGCCTTCCCTCTCCTTAGGTGAGTATCTGACTTTTTTATTTTTAATTTGGTAAACATTCACTTTAAGGCTAAGGCTGTTTGGGCAATTTTAGTCATTCAAGGTTAAGAGATGTAATTAATTTTTCTCATTGGAAATAAATCTGGCTGGCGCTATATAAATTAATAATAATAAACCTAGAAAAATCTACAGTAATGATTAGAGGGAACCTGAAGCGAGAGGTATATGGATATAACAGTTATTGCGTTGTCTCGCACATACTAAAGGATCAAATGGGAGAAAACTCCTCTAGACACGCGCACAGCGATGTGTACTCAGCCGGTGGCAGCAGCACTCTCCAGGTATATAGAGACTGCCACATTAATTTTCTTTTACCAGTACTAGTTGCCTGGCAACTCTGCTGATCTCTTTGGCTGCAGTTGTGTTTGAATCACAACTGAAACAAGCATGCAGCTAATCTTGTCATTTTTTTGGTCAGAAACACCTGACCTGCATGCTTATTCAGGGCCTAAAGCTAAAAGTATTAGAGGCAGAGGATCTGCGGGACAGCCAGGCAACTGGTATTTAACATGAAATAAATGTCAGCCTTCATGTCCCTCTCACTTCAGGTTCCCTTTAAGTTTCAATGAACAACTGAATACTATTTTCCTTTGATTCTAATATATTTTAAAATACTGCTAACAACACAATTCCAACCACTGAAATCATGAATCATATTCCCTATGTCATTATCCCATCTATTATTATTACCACTGAACACACACTCTGCATCATCGAATTAGAATAACTGAACTTTCAGAAGAATTTTTCACACAGCCATGCTGTGTAAACACAAATAAATTGGTTCTGTTAGACGAGCTTTTTGTCTTTAAAGTGACACTGAAGTAAAATAAAGAATTGTATGTGTAGTACATATACTTAATAGAACATTCAGGCCCGGATTTAAATCACAGGAGCCTATAGGCACAGATGTCCTGTTACCCTAGACTTCACCCTTCATGAACCTACAAACAAACCGAACCGCACCACAAGTTTGCCGACTAGCTCAGCGGTCACTTCTCCCTTAATTCCCTGCCCGTCATAGGTAGGTTCAGGTGTTCCTTAACATAAGGCATCCTCAGTATTAAGTACCCCCCGAATTAAGAGAGATCTCGTCAGTGGAATGCCGAGAACTGGCACGTGTCTACAGTGCCTTATGGTAAATCCGGCCCTGGGAACATTAGTGGCAAAGAGAAGAGTCTCATATTTTTATTTTCAGTTATATAACTTTTTTTTTTATACAACAGAGCATCATTTTGTCATATTTGCAATTACAAACAACACTCCATATTTTAAACTATGAAACAGAGCAGAGTTAATGACCCTTTGAACTCGACTGCGGTGAAACCTTAACTTAAAGTGAACCTCCAGACAAAAAATCTACTCAGTAGCACTGAAAAGGCTTGGTGTTTCTTTAACAGTTTCACAGCATCAGAACTTTGCTTTTCTTATAGAAGTCTCATTTTTAGCTGCATTTTTAGCTAAGCTAAAGCCATCAAAGAAAACTTCCCTGGCTTTTTTTCCCCTGATGCTGTGCAAAGCATGATGGGATTTCCTATGTTGTTATTCACGTTGCCTAGCAACTGAGAGGGGTGATCAGCACACAGGACAGTTGGAACTGTGTCTCATGCTCCCTGTCACTCCTTTCAACCAAAAAGATGGCTGCCTTCATGAAATCAAACATTTGCCTGTTCTTTTAAAACAGGGTGGGTAAGAGATTATATTACCTATCTATTTTAATTAACATAACTAATGTAACTTAATGACAGTATGTTTGTTTAGGCTGAAGTTCCGCTTTAAAGAGACACTGAAGCAAAAAAAAAAAATATGATATAGTGAATTGGTTGTGTGCTATGAATAATTACTAACAGATTAGCAGCAAAGAAAATATTCTCATATTTTTATTTTCAGGTATATAGTGTTTTTTCTAACATTGCATCATTCTATAACATGTGCAGATTACACAACACTCAGCATTCAAAATGATTCTTTCAGAGCAGTCTGTGAACTAATGACCTCTCCTCTGGCAGAGAAAAAGTAAATCGTTCAGGAACAGTTGAGATAATAAAAGTCAGAAAACAGCCCTCTCCACGACTTTGAAAGTCGTAGAGCTTAATGGCTTTTGTGCATAGAGATAACAACTGGAGTTTCTTAACTCTTCCAGTACTGGAAAAAAATTAGACTGATGTATGTGATCTTAATGTTTTATTTCTTAGCTGTACTACACATACAAATCATAATATCATTTTTTTTTCCGCTTCAGTGTCTCTTTAAGCTTTTTTTTAACTGTTTCTTTGATGTATAAATGCTTCAGAAAATAGGACCGTCTCTGACCCAAGTTGGGTAGTAGAGCTCAGCAAAGCTCTTTTGCATAGATAACAACTGATGATTTTTTAACTTTTTTTTAACTTTTCCTGTTCTGAAAACAATATGAGACTCTTTCCTTTGCTACTAATGTTCTATTTCTTAGCTGTACTACATATACAATTCATTATATCATAAGTTTATTTTCACTTCCGATTTCCCTTAAACATTCATCGGTTTTCCTTGTAGCTGTAATGCAAATGATTTCTGCTCATATCCTGACTCAGCTAAACTAGAGAGTTGGCCAGATGGCTAGAGACAGCATGGACATAAATTACAGATATTTATTCCTACTGAATGCCCACTCCAATCACACTTCATGAAGTGCATGTTTAACAGAAACATGACCCAAGTTAATAATTCACAGGTAAAATTTCCATGTGTTAATTACACTTGACACTTTACCCTCAAAAACCCACCAACTAGTAATATCATTATTACAGTGCGCCTTGTTGTAGAAATTAAGTTTTTACTGATGCTTACACTTACACTAATGTATGAAGTATAAAAAAATAATAAAAGGAAAACAACATATAATTATTTGCCATGTGTTCAAATGCGACTTCAGATAACATTTGATGAGATACCGCTAATCTGCTGCCAGAAGAAACCTAGCCTGACTGAGACACGTAGGCCCCTCTTCAGTTGACCTTTCTGGTGGGTTTTCTCACAGGAGGTTTTTTTTTTATTCCTTATCAATAAAACATGTTTTAAGCCCCCGGTAGCAAGAAAATACTCAAAATACAGCAAGTCTCGTATTATTTCTATTTCAAAGATTTTGTGGATTTTAACAAAGAAAATGTACCACATGAACAACATTATCGCTAACTGAAGCATCACTACAAGTTTCCACCCACAGAGTAATGTGTCAAGAGCACTATCTGCTGCGTCGGTGTCCTGAGCACACAAACACGGTTATTTCACTTTATTCAGTGTTCAAGTGCATGGCTGCTGCAACTGTTGAATAACAATAAGAAGTTATGACAGCCCGAAGAGATGGTTGTCAAGAGAAACCAGAGAGAAACAAAGGACAGAAAAGAAAATGTAGACAGGTCAGAAGAGTAAAAAGTCGCCTAACACCCTTGAGATGGAACTCTCCCACCCCCTTGTTGGCACTAAGTGTACCTTCAGGGTACAATAATATGCACATCCCATAATCAGAGATAATTATACAAAACAGTCCATCCAAGACAATACACTTTTGGTCTGACACCGGTCATTTATTGTCACACAACATGGTAGTTAAGTGCTCAGGGGTGGTTACATACATAGTGCTAATTTTGTACACATTTCTTAACCCCAAAACCAACATGTTTCTTCACCTAATGGGGGCTTCATCAAGGGAAAGTACATGTGCAAATGAAATACATATATGAGCAGACTGACACAGTGCAGCGCCCTCAGCATATAGCCCATGTCAGACCTCAGACTGAGGCTATATTTGCTGGATGCACTGCACTATGCCTGACTATGAGGTTTGTGATAAGGATACCACATACTCTTATGTTCATTTAGTAGAGATAAAACATGTATCTTATGCAAGATAAAACAATTATCTTATCTGTATTTTTGACATTTCAATATTAATTATAATGCCCATTTCATATTTTCAATGATATCTGTATAGGGTGTTAAAAAAACACATTTCCCTGTAAGGATTTATTGAGCATTCCTTTGTTTTCAGTCTGTTTATAAGGTCATCAGAAATATTGGTTATTGGTATTTATTGGTAAAACTGGCCTCCAGTTCAATACAAAGCGTAATTGAAATAGCATTTTATAGTATAATTTCCAAACACTTTACAACAGAGACATTGATTATTTTGGAACCTGGGAGGTGAGTTGTGACTATTTTTTCAGCGCTTCCTGCTGCGCTTTACTTTGCATCGGAGGGTGACTTCGGAAGAGGAAGGGAGGGAGAGGTTGGGCTGCCCTCCCCGCGGCTGACTCCCCCCTCCATTATATGGGGGGTGCCTACCTACCCTAGGGGGCAGCTACCTATCTAACCTATACTGGGGGACAGCTACCTAATCTAACCTACACTGGGGGGCACCTACCTAATCTAACCTATACTGGGGGGGGGGCAGCTACCTAATCTAACCTATACTGGGGGTCAGCTACCTAATCTAACCTATACTGGGAGGCAGCTACCTATCTAACCTATACTGGGGGGCCGCTACCTAATCTAACCTATACTAGAGGCACCTACCTATCTAATCTATACTGGGGGCACCTACCAATCTAACCTATACTGTGGGGCAGCTACCTATCTAACCTATACTGCAGGCTCCTACTTATCTAACCTGTATTGGGGGCACCTACCTACCTAGCTAGCCTATACTGGTGGCAACTATACTGGCTACCTATATTGGAGGCACCCACCTAGCTAACTTGTACTGGGGGCACCTACCTATCTAACCTATACCAGGTGTACCTGCCTATCCAACCTATACAGGGGGCAAACATACCGGCTACCTATACTGGAAGCACCTACCTGACTAACCTATACTGGGGGCCACTATACTGGGGCACCTATGCCTGGCTACCTATACTGGGGGGACCTATAGCTGGCTACCTATACTGAGGTACCTATGCCTGGCTACCTATACTGGGTGGACCTATAGCTGGCTACCTATACTGAGTGCAACTAGATCTGGCTAACCTATACTGCAGGCACCTATACCTTGCTCCGTGGGGGGCGCAATTTTTACACCCTCGCCCTGGGTGCATTTTAGCCTAGAAACTGCCCTGTCTATATACATACCATGAACCAGGAGCGTAGCAATAGCCATAGCAGCCATAGCAACTGCTATGGGGCCCTGGAGATGAGGGGACCCAGATGGTACTTGATGTGTTCACTATTAACTTTCTTTTTTTTCTCTACTATTTAACTATCTCAGTGCCCATGGACTATACTCAATGTACATTGCATGAGAATGTAAATTGCCCAGTCAACTTATATCCATAGGGTAGGAGCAGGTGGCACTGCACAAGAGGGCATAGATCTAAAGGCCCCATGAAAATGTTGCTATGGGGCCCCATAGTCTCTAGCTACAACACTGCCATGAACTTTGTATTAAATGTTAAAATACAGCAATTTATTTATTGTATTTCTAAAACGCCAACATATTACGCAGCGCTGGACATTGAAAGTACATTAAAGAGACACTGAAGCGAAAAACAAAAATTATGATATGATTTGTATGTGTAGTACAGCTAAGAAATAAAACATTAGGAGCAGAGACATAAGTCTAATATAGTTTCCAGTACAGGAAGAGTTTAGAAACTCCAGTTGATATCTATGCAAGAGAGCCATTGAGCTCCACGACTTTCAAAGTCGCAGAGAGCTCTGTCTTCTTAAGCTTATTACCTCAAGTGTCTGGCACTGTATTGTCTTTGTTTCTGCAGAGAACAGTTCAAAAGTTCACTGGCTTGCTCTGTTAAATCATTTAGAATGCTGAGTAGTGTGTAAACTGCAAATATTTAAGAATGATGCAATGTTATAAAAAAAACACTATATAACTTAAAATAAAAATATGAGGATATTTTCTTTGCTACTAATGTTCTAGTAATTATCCGTACTACACATACATTTCACTGTATCATAATTTTTTTTCGCTTCAGTTTCTCTTTAACCTTGATGGAGCTGTGGATGGGTTCCATCCACAGACTGGGTGTCTTTAAAGCGGACCCAAACCAAACATTTTTTTAATTCAAAATATTTAGTTGCACCACTCTGACACATACAAAGATAAATAAACACTCCTTCAAGCCTATGAGCATTTCAGTGCATGCTTTTCACCCTCCTCTTTGCATAACTAGGGTTATACAGGTGGCAGCCATTAGCAATTCCTCCTTTGCTGGACACCATCTACTCCACCAGTTTGCCGGATTATTTCCCAGCAATATGAAAGGAAGGGAGGGGTTTCTCCAATAAATGTAAAATATTTTATATTTGTCATCATGCAGCTGAAAAAAGGCTGCTATTTATTATTATAATTTAGAAAATAGATTTTATTTCTGAAATCTTGTATTTTTAATTTGGGTCCACTTTAAGCACAGCAAAGCCCACAAACAGCCTAAGAAGTTGGCCTTCCCGCACTGTGAGTACTGCCGGCTATTTGTGCTGGTTAGTTGAGAATGCTGGTTAGCTGAGTTCCGGATAACCAGAACTCAACTGTGTTACGTATAATGAAATAGACACATTTATCTTAAGGGCAGCTGCTAAGTGTTTCAACCTGTAGTAATTAGACGCAGTTCATCTGTGCTATAACTCATATAGAAAGACCTGTTAAAGAGGTACGGTAAAGACATATAGTAAGTAGAATATAGTAAATTATTCAGGCTACCCACTTTTACAGTAGTTTTCCTGGTTTCAGCATCAGAAACACTTCCTATATCTACATATTGCTGTATATTAAATGTAGTCCCACCCTCTCAGTGATGTTTAGTCTAGGCTGACCAGCTATGCGGAATTCTCCTCCTCCTCCCTCTGAGCATTCTGAGAGACCAGGTATGTTTTGTACTGGCTTCAGAACTCTCAAGAAAAAAACATTCCGCGCAAGATCACCTGACACTAAAGATGTTGCCACCGGTGATAAATTTCAGAATGCAAATCATGGTTAAATATTTTATAATGGGCAAACATTGACTAAATAATTAATACATGAATATTGTAAAAAGATAAGCAATTTTATTCATTACATTATTTTTACTACAGTTTTCCTTTAAGAGGAGGAAGTTTTTTTTTTACTTTCAGATATGTTTATTACAAAAATCTTGTGTCAACAAGAGCATACTGTACACTGTCAAAAGTATTAAACTAAATCAGAAAGGTAAAAAAAAGCATAACAAATTTACAGTTCAGGTGAGTCCAGATTCAAGGTTATCTACAAATATCAGTTTGAAAAGAAAATAAAAAAATTTAAGTATATTGATTAGAACTGTTTCCTGTTATGTTTAACAGTGAATTGAACTTGGAAATGTGAACCGTAACAAAGCTTGTAACAAAATCCGATAGCAGAACATATTACACATTCATTTATACAAATACGGTTGGCTCTATTAACTACTTTATTCCACTCGAGTGCTTTGTCAAGCCATTTCCATTTGGAAGCAACTGCAATTTTAGATGCTGTTAATAGTTAATTTATTTTCAGATAAAGATAAATCTGCAAGTTGAGTAACTTAATAAAGTGTTTTGGGGGTTCAAGTTAATAGGTTTATTAACCACTTAATCCTATCTGGACTCATATACTCCAGAATGTGCTGCGGTAAATCAATCTGAATGCATATATGCGTTCAGTGTTGTTGCGACCGATGCGCGCATGTGCCCATGCTCCTGATGCTCATTCACAGCAGGATTTACATGGTGGCAATCGGTGAAGGGGAACATGTGTTCCCTGAGCCAATCAAAGTGCTGTGAATGAATAAACATGCCTTTAATCACGAGGCATGCTCATTCATTAAAGTAAAAGTAACTAGTAAAGTTACTACAAGCATTGAACACTTCCTGGTAACTTCTAGAGGCCAAAAAGTTAAATTTAATTAAAAACATATATACAGTGGGTTGCAAAAGTATTCAGCCCCCTTGAAGTTTTCCACATTTTGTCACATTACTGCCACAAACATGCATCAATTTTATTGGAATTCCACATGAAAGACCAATACAAAGTGGTGTACATGTGAGAAGTCGATCGAAAATCATACATCATTCCAAACATTTTTTACAAATAAATAACAGCAAAGTGGGGTGTGCATAATTATTCGGCCCCCTTAGTCAATACTTTGTAGAACCGCCTTTTGCTGCAATTACAGCTGCCAGTCTTTTAGGGTATGTCTCTACCAGCTTTGCACATCTAGAGACTGAAATCCTTGCCCATTCTTCTTTGCAAAACAGCACCAGCTCAGTCAGATTAGATGGACAGCGTTTGTGAACAGCAGTTTTCAGATCTTGATTGGATTTAGATCTGGACTTTGACTGGGCTATTCTAACACATAGATATGTTTTGTTTTCAACCATTCCATTGTTGCCCTGGCTTTATGTGTAGGGTCATTGTCCTGCTGGAAGGTGAACCTCTGCCCCAGTCTCAAGTCTTTTGCAGTCTCCAAGAGGTTTTCTTCCAAGTTTGCCCTGTATTTGGCTCCATCCATCTTCCCATCAACTCTGACCAGCTTCCCTGTCCCTGCTGAAGAAATGCACCCCCAGAGCATGATGCTGCCACCACCATATTTGACAGTGGGGATGGTGTGTTCAGAGTGATGTGCAGTGTTACTTTTCTGCCACACATAGCGTTTTGAATTTTTGGCCCAAAACTTCCATTTTGGTCTCATCTGACCAGAGCACCTTCTTCCACATGGTTGCTGTGTCCCCCACATGGCTTGTGGCAAACTGCAACGGGACTTCTTATGCTTTCTGTTAACAATGCCTTTCTTCTTGCCACTCTTCCATAAAGGCGAACTTTGTACAGTGCATGACTAATAGTTGTCCTATGGACAGAGTCTCCCACCTGAGCTGCAGATCTCTGCAGCTCGTCCAGAGTCACCATGGGCCTTTTGACTGCATTTCTGATCAGCGCTCTCCTTGTTCGCCCTGTGAGTTTAGGTGGATGGCCTTGTCTTGGTAGGTTTACAATTGTGCCATACTCCTAACATTTCTGAATGATCGCTTGAACAGTGCTACGTGGGATGTTCAAGGCTTTGGAAATGTTTTTGTAGCCTAAGCCTGCTTTAAATTTCTCAATAACTTGATCCCTGACCTGTCTCGTGTGTTCTTTGGACTTCACGGTGTTGTTGCTCCCAATATTCTCTTAGACAACCTCTGAGGCCCTCACAGAGCAGCTGTATTTGTACTGACATTAGATTACAAACAGGTGCACTCTATTTAGTCATTAGCACTCATCAGGCAATGTCTATAGGGAACTGACTGCACTAAGATCAAAGGGGGCCGAATAATTATGCACACACCACTTTGCAGTTATTTATTTGTAGAAAATGTTTGGAATCATGTATGATTTTCGTTCCACTTCTCATGTGTACACCACTTTGTGTTGGTCTTTCATGTGGAATTCCAATAAAATTGATTCATGTTTGTGGCAGTAATATGACAAAATGTGGGAAACTTCAAGGGGGCCGAATACTTTTGCAACCCTCTGTATATACATTTTATAAGTATAAAAACCTGATTAACCTCCCCCTTCCCCATAGTCCCAAATGCAAACACATTTTAAAGAAAAAAAAAGTAACAGTTGAGCATTGTTTATTTTAAAACCATAGGAGATGGAACTGGAGAGAAATTGTGTATTTTTTCCATTCTTTTCCTTGTATTGCTCTATAAAATGCATAGACAATAAAGTAATTGCTGAAAACAATTATCACCCCCAAAAACCCTAATTTGTAGAGAAAATAAAACAAGATATAAATCTTTTAGGAGTGAAAAAAGAGATGGGGAGAGGAAAAAAATAGGGAAACATGAGAGGGAGAGGTTGGGAAGGGAGAGAAGGGGAGAAATTGGTAAGAAGGGGGGAAAGACAGAGAGGGGCACATGTAGAGAGATCTGGCCCTGGCATCTCCTCAATCTATAAAAATACACCCATCCTCCTTATCACACTGCCCACCATACCTCCAATCTGGCTGCGTCTACTTGGAAGAATGGGCTACCTGTTAAAATCCAGAGCAGTTTTCACCTTTCCTTTGCCGCTACCACTCATTTGGGAATAACTTTATCATTACTTATCACACCTTAATGATCTATACTTTTTTTTCGTCGCAAATTAGGCTTTCTTTGGGTCGTACTTTGTGTTAAGAATTATTTTATATGCCTGATAATAAGAATATGAGATTGCAGATAGGTTGTGCTTCATCTGGTAAGTTTATTTTTAGTTCAGGTTAGCTTTCATTCATATATCTGGGGAAACACACGGAGACCATGTCATAAGTAGTTGGGGAACAGGGCTGGAGGGGGGAGGCCCAGGTCCAAATTCCACATTGGGTCCAGAGGTCTGTAGATACGCTTTTGGTAAAGGTTCACTCTAAACCTGAGCATAACAAAGCAGTTGTTTGTGATTATAAGTAGCATCCCAGCACAGCATAAAACAGCTCTATTTTATTATGAAAGGTGCAAACTGCACTGAGAACAGACTTGTAAAAATGTGCTTGTCACATAATGCCATATATGTGTCACAATTTATGAAGACAGTTTGAATGATGAAGCTGTTTCATCACAGTGACAGCAAATTGATTCATAGTGATTAACATAAATTGAGCTGGAAATGTTTGCATCTGCTGAAGGAAAACCATCCCCCCTAGTTCAGGAGATTGTGAAGGTGTTCTAGCTTGTGGCAATCTGGAAATAGAAGGGAATGTTTGCCAGCGAGAAGTTGAGAAATAAAGTGCAGCAGCCATGGAACCATATTTATTGGATGTGACAGAAGCAGTCTAAAGCGATTACACAGCCCTTTCTAAAGACAGGCATAAGGAAAAAAAGATCACAGTTGAAAAACTGAAATTAATATTTTCGGACAGCATCTATCAATAATTAATATTACTACTTCACCATATCCGAACGTTCCTTTTTTAAAGCCTGAAAATAAATAAATATAAAAATTAGGGACACCCCTTATTTGTAAGTAAACCAGTCTAACAGTGTCGTACAGTGTGGTAGCCGCAGAATTGCTTATATAGTGGATGCTCGGCTTCGGACGCCATAGATAACACGGAAGTTAATGTCAAAATGGGTAAAATGAAAGATTTAAGTGACTTTGAACCAGGAATAATCATCTGTGCAAGAAGAGCTTGTGCTAGCATCTCTGAAATGATGGCTCCTTTAGGATTTTCTCAACAGTATATTGGGTGTTTAGAGAGTGGCAGTTGAGTACAAAAAAACTTCAAGCCATAAGGACTATTCTGGTCAAAAAAGGCTGGAGAACGAGAGAGGTGAAAGGCGAGTAGCAACAGAAGGGCAACAACATGACAAATTATGGCTGAATTCAATGCAGGTGCATCACTAAGCATATCCCAATGCACAATAAGACGGACTTTACAAAGGATGGGCTTTAGCAGCAGGAGAACATCAAGAATGCCTTTGATATCACAGAAAAATAGGAAAATATTCATGTTGTGGGCCTTTGTCACCATGCTAGATTTGTCTCAAATTGGTTTGAGGAAGATCAATCAGAGTTTAAATTGCTTCCATGGCCAGCTTAGTCCCCTGTCCTCAATACTAATGAACATTTGTGGGACAAAGTCGAAAGATCACTTCAAAGCTTGTAAATGCCACCTTCCAATCTGACCCCACTTAGAGCTGCCATTATGTCAGCAGGGGCCAACATTCCTCAGCATCGGTATCAGCATCTTGTTAAGTCCATGCCACAAAGAATATGGGCTGTGATTAGAGCTAAAGATGGACCAACTCGTTATTAGTGGGTGTCTCTAACATTTGGCTACCTAGTATATAAAGCAACTTAGACAGGAAAATGAGTGTCATTTACATTCTCATTGTAAAGCCATGTCTGAAAGAGTAGAATAGATTAGACAATAGGTATGCAATCAATTTTTGAAGTTGAAAGCAATAAAAATGGGCAGTGGTATGATCTTGAGCAGCTTTGACAAGGGCCAAAATGAGTGCTAGAGCATCTTCTCAATGGAAGGCCTTGTGGGTTGTTCCCAGGATAAGGGGTGGTACCTAGGTGGCAGATAAGAGACAAAGTTGAGGACAATCTGTGACCCAGCAACAGGCTCATGGGCACCAAGGGCTTGCTAGTGCACCAGAGGAGTAACAATAGCCCCGAAACCACTGCTGTTGGAGGGCGGGGATGTGCAACTGTGGGGCCTGCTCATCCTCCCTCTCCCCACCCACATACAGAGTAACACAGGGAGTGGTGCAGGTCCCTTCCATACATCACGCAGTTGCACACTCTCTGCTGCCATTCGCCACTTCCTGTTACATGATTTGTGAGTCAACTGATCGAGAGACAGTGAATGGCAGCAGAGATTGTGCAGCTGTAAAGCATGGAGGAGGCCCATAGTACTGAAAGCAGGTAGATTTGACAATTTTGCAGGGGGACCCCCTTAGTGGTAGTGTACATGGGGAGTAAAGATCAGCCTGTCTGGTCTGATTTCCAGCAGAGTCAGTGCTGAAAAACTTAGTGCTGACAATGAAAGAAAGTTGTCAGTCAGAACACCTAGTTCATTGCAGCTTGTTGCGTAGACCCAGGACCAGGAGAGTAAGAGTGCCCCTGCTTGCACCTGGTCCAGCACCAAAAGCACCTTCGATGGGCACAACACCATCTCAACTGGACATTAGGCAATGATAGACTGCAGCCTGGTAACATAAAGTCTTGATAATGGATACCACAACACCACTTGAGAGGTCTTGTGGAGTCCATGCATCAAAGGGTCAGACTTGTTTTGGCAGCACAATGGAGACCTACACAATATTTGGTTGCTTTAATGTTTTGGCTAATCAGTACAGTACTTTTTAAGTCAAAAGTATTTAAGGTTTCTCCAACTGAAAAAAACAGACATAATTGTTTACTGCAATTTTCAGTCACTTTAACTCAGTGGTGGTGGAGTGGGTGGTGAATGCATTGTGTCAGATTGTACGTCGAGATTGACAAATGTATAAAATACTCGATCCCTATTTACACTGTCAAAATAGAGGCAACAACAGTGAGAGTTATGAGTACAATGCAAGCCTGTAAGAAAAATATGCAAATCTATAAACCATACAGCTACAGACAAAAGTTATTTTATATTGTAAGGCGCAAATATTATGCAACATATTTAATTTAGCAAATAGATGTTTTGCATAATAATATGAACAATTTATTAAGTGTGACAATTATTCAGTGTTAGAAAATAATAAAAAAGTTATGATTGTGAGAAGCAATAATTGTTTAAATACTATAATGTGCATTTTTAAAGTGATAAGAACAATAATCATATGAACTAGTAGTAAGGAGAGCAGGGTTGGTACAGTATTAGGTAAACTGTAGCCCTAGGCAAAAATGAATAGGGGGTCCTCACACATTAAATACTGTAATGATTGTAGAGTTGTTGTATTTACTGCAACCCCTGATCTGGGGTCCTTAAAGCAAACCTGAACTAAAAATTAAAAGTCAAAATAAACCTACATACGTCATACCTATCTCCCGTGTAGTCTACTCATTAATCTCTTTCTCTTCTCCTGTTTGTCCACTGTGTTCAATGAAATTCTCAGTCCTCCATTGTGAAAACGGTAATTACCTCATAACAGCTTCTTGGTCAGCTCACTGTTAAACTGTGATATCGCCTACTTGAGCCATAAGGAAACATGGAAAATACCTTGCTCATCAGTTGTCCTTTCAGTTATAACTGACAGTAACTGATATATTTCAGTTCTGACAAAATCTTGTAAGAACTGGAAGGAATCAATGTAAAAAGAAAATGGCGAGCTTCTGAGAGGAACTGACGGCGAGGTAAGTATGTATTATTCATTTGCAGGTACATAATATGTTTATTTTAAATAATTTTACTTGGTTCAGGTTCACTTTAAGGAGCTTAGAGACTGGGCCAACTACCCAGTCAACTCCTATGAAAGCAATGGCTCTGAAGAAGAGGGACTGATTTGCTCGACCATTGTTTATTCTTCTTCAGCACAGTCCCTCTGTGTGACTTTTTTTTAACCTACCGTGTTTCCCTGAAAATAAGACACTGTCTTATATTAATTTTTCCTTAAAAATATGTGCTAGGGCTTATTTTCGGGGAGGTCTTATATTTTGTGGTGCTAGCCAGATCCCCCTTCAGTATTTACATAGCTAGATATCCCCCAGTATATAGCCAGAAACTCCTAGTGTACCACACACCCTCCCACCCCCCAGTATATAGCCAAAATCCCCCTATTCTGTAGCCAGCGTATATAGGCATATTCCCCCCTCTCCCCGCCCCTGCCGCAGACACTAACACCTCTCCGTGCGAATGCATGGAATGAAACTGACTCCATCAGGACAAAACACAGTAGGCTTCTGACAGAGTTGCGCTGCTGCCGCCGTCAGTTTACCTCCCTGCTGCTGGCCCCCCTCCTCCAGAAAGTTGGATCTCCCTCTGTTTTCAATGTGCATAATTCAAATATCAGATCAGCGGGGAAAAGCATATAAACTTGTACTGTATCAATGCCGCCGTATACAGGAAGTGATCTCTGTTTACTTCCTGTATACGTCAGCACTGTTACTATACAACTTTAGATGCCTTTCCCCGCTGATCTGAGATCTGCATTATGCACAGCGCACGCCAGAGGGAGATCCGATTTGCTGGAGGAGGGGGGCCAGCAACAGGGAGGAAAATCGGCAGCACAGCGGCGGTGCGGGCAGGGGGGGTTGGCTCAGCGGCATGGAGGATCGGGGGGGGGGGGGGTGTCTTATTTTCGGGGGATGTCTTAATTTAGGGGAAAGACGGTAGTTCAGGGGAATGTCAGGTTCTTGACATCCTTATGTAAACATTAGTAATATTAACAAACTGGACATACAACATGCTGCTATCAGATTTCTGCTGCTGTGAATTCACAGATCAGGGCTATGTAGTGTACTAGTCCTACTAAAAAATTTCCTGGGCTCCCTTTCTATTGCTTTTGCATTGCAAGGGTTAAACAAAACTAGTGCTTTTATCTATGTAAATGAGGTAGTCAAGTCAGAAAAATTAACAGACAACAAAGCACTTCTATTTGGCGGAGTAAATACTGCTGATAACAACACAGTGCTATAAAGTTCAAGGGATTTTATTATATATTTTGTTTTGCAGCTGAATTAAGCACATTTTATATCAATTTGTCATCACTACTGTCTTAGAAATTCAGGCTTTAAACTTACAATTACAAATTCTCCAGGAATGTTCTGTCTTCTATTAGTACTGCACATACAGTAAATCATTTCATACGTTTATTTTTCAGTTCAGGTTTGCTTTAAGTTTTTAAATACCCAGATTGGACATTTGTAAAATCAATAACAGGTTCAAAAGGAATTCAGTGAACCGTTCTTTAGAGTACTAGGGGGCCGAACTAACAAAATTAAACACAATTTTTGCTGATTGCCATTAGGTACACTATGCTTGTGACATTATTACAAAACATTTCCATGGGAAATAACCCATATACCGTGTGCAGTTAGCACAGTAGCAGCTACTAATCAGTGCCTGTTACTGCTAGTAACCCCGGCATGTGGCACCTCAGCTACCGTCTACGGGTCGCATAGAATTAACAACTGTAGAGAGCTTTGGGGGCCACCAGAGATGGCTTGTTGGGCCACCAGGCCAGACTTTGGACATGCCTGCCAAATGTAGTGGCTGTCAACTCTTTCAAGTTCCTCTTTTACCAGTTCTGGATGCAGCTGGATGAAATTTACACCCTGTTTGAAGACTTTTATCTCTGGCAGTGTGTAGATTTCAATCTCCCATCTCCGCACACCCCTGCCGATATCGTTGCTCGGTCGCTACTACACTCAGCTGTCTAATGACAGCTGAACTCAGTGTGCCGATTAGGGGCCAATTTCATTGGCTCCTGACCCCATGATCACTGTGAGCCAAAAAGTGAAGAAAAGTGAAGAAAAAAAGGCTCGGGATCTTAAGGGGCCAGAGCTGCACAAGCCAGTTATTTTATAACCCTCACATCTTACTAATAGTGTATCCTCAATAGCTTTGAGCAGAGACTAATATTAAATAAAGGTTTTATAAAAAAAATTGAGTCTGAGATATACTACATCTTAGGACATATAACTTTTATTACCAAATACATACGTATCATTATCACACATACCCTTAGACCCTGTCAGATGTAGCTTATCTATCTCATTTATCTATTTTGAATACTCCATTAAACAAGAAATCCCATTTTATCTCACTACACATAAACACGCATTTATAAATACATTTCCTTTGCTAACCACAGTTTTCAAGCCTCTAGCGTATACTACAAAACCACATACTAAATATAATCTAAGCCATGTAGAACCTTGATCCTTCCATTGTTTGAAAACTGCAGATAAAAGGGCTGGAATAGAGATCAGGGATGTTGATAATTACCTCAGAGAAGCATATAGGATACTTGAGAATAAGCAATATATGGTATTTTGAAGTATTCCAGGAAATACAACTCCGACTGAATGTAATATTTGCATTAAACAGCATTTGAGCAAAGGAATATAAATGGAGAAAATAATTTATTTTTATTAATGAAAATATCATGCCACACTTACCTCACTTCTAATCTACCTGAATTCACTGGCTACCATTTACAAGAATATGTAAAGGCTTTTCTATCATACTTTAAAGTCTCTACAGATTTTCTATATAAACTTTGTGACATCCATTGGTACAGGATGTTTGACTGGTCTTATGCTGGGACTACACGGTTCATTTTTGAGGTGATTAGATGGTTCTAATCACCTCATGGGGCTTCCTCCAGCCCCATGAGGTCCATGGCCTCCCTCACTGAACTCACCGGTCTCTCTATTCTGAAGATACCCCTCCCCCCAGTATTCTTCAGTCAGTCGTGTGTTTCTGGGCATGTACGTGCCCAGAAGCTCCTAGCTGCAGCCGGCCAGAACACAGAGGGCAATATCTACTGAATGGAATGGCCGGAGATGACAGCGAGGGAGGACACAGACCTCATGAGGCTGGAAGAAGCCCCGGAAACTATAAATGCAGGGGTATTGCTCCCCTTAGGGTCTTCACATGGAGCCCAGAAGGTGATTAAAATATCGCTTTCATTGCCTATATATTTCTGCAATGGAGGAGGGAGCACGGAGGGGGGCCTGAGGAGGGGGGAGGAGTCAGGCCCCTTCCTGTGGTTGAGTCCCTGTGTGCCCACTGCTCCCCCCCCCCCCCCATTTATACCTGGCTAACATATACTGAGGACGTATGCACCTGGGTAACCTATACTGAAGGCACCTATACCTGGCTACCTATACTGGGGGCACCTATACCTGGCTACCTATACAGGGGCACCTATACCTATCCATATATACCTACTGTATATTGTATATTGGGAGCACCTATACCTGGATACCTGTACTGGGGGCTAAATACCGCATTGCAAATAACATTCTGGAGCCGGGGGGGGGGGGGGGGGGGAAGGGCGGGGGTTCGTCAATTTTTTCACCATCTTTCTGGGAGCAATTTAGCCTAGAAACTGCCCTGCGAATGATTTCTGTACCCACTTCCTCCTGTGGAGTCGGAGTAGAAGAGTTGGAGTCGGTGCAATTTTGGGTATCTGGAGTCAGATTTCATAAACTGAGAATTCGAAGTCTGAGCCTGAGTCGGATGATTTTTTGTACATACTCCACAGCCCTGTATCAGAGCCGGGACAAGGTCCTCCAGCACCGAAGGCTGAGACACCAAAGTGCGCTTCTCCATCCCCCCCCCCCCCCAGCTGTAATACACTGATTGCTATTAGACTAAGAGGCGCCACAATACAACAATAGGGGAATGATAGCTGAGTGAATTGTGTTCCCACTCCTACACTGCGCCCGGAGGCTGGAGCCTCTCTTGCCTCTGCCTCGGCCCGACCCTGCCCTGTATACCAACGCTGCATGCATCTGTACAATGCTCATTTTTTTGCAGTGCCAACTGCAGAATCGAGCTCAGTTAGTCAACCCTGATACATACATGATACAGAACAATGTATTTCTACAAACTCTTTCTATGTATTTTAGTGAGACACATAATTCTCACCTCCTCCTGTCACATTCACTTACACATAATTCACACATCCTCCTGTCACATTCATAGAACATGTTCCATCCAACAATCAGCATTAAAGGTTCACAAGACAAATTGCTAGGCGGTCCTATTGGATTTTAACACTTAGGACAAGTATGCCAAAGGGAGACGTTCTTAATGAAAATATTGATCATACATACTTAAACATTCCTTTGCTTTGCCTAGGTTACCATATCTGTATATTTATACTTTTATGTTTGCATGGGAAAGCATTGGTAAATAAAGTAGGTTTTAAGATAATCCAGCCTAATAATCTCTATATTTGGCTGTATCTAATCATTTGCCCTTGATATATGGTAGTTATGTACTGTTAACCATTCAATTATAAATAATTTATTTATTGTATCCATTATTTTATCTGTGTACCATTTTAGGTTTTGTTGATCATAGGTTGATACATTGATATGAACTTCCTTGTAAATATATACTGTACATTTGCCTGTAAATCTTTCAACAGTGTTAACATTGCCTGTTTTCTTAGCTCACGCTTTTAAATGTTCTGAATTTTCATACTGGCACTGGAGGTATTTGTCTTAATAAACATGGGATCTAAAGGGGCCCATACACTGGTCGATTTCAGCCATCGATCAATTCTATGGAATCGATCGGAAATCAATTCTATCAAATCTATCGATCGATTTATGGCTAATTTCAATCGATTTCGATCGATTTGATCCATCTGACAGAATGCAAAATCTAGGTGGCCCATAGACTTACATTGGATCTAATGTTCCAATAATGCATTTAGATTGATTTTCAATCATTCTGACATCTATTGGAAATCTGTTCCTAGTGTGTGGCACACATCAGATAGATTCCTGTCAGATTCGATCTGACAGAAATCTATCTGATGGTCGAATCTGCTGCAAATCTATAAGTGTATGGTCACCTTAACTCATGAAGGTGTAACTACAGATGGCAGCATCCTAGCCCCTTTTCTTATATCAGCACACACTAAAAGGGAGATAAGTACCAGAGATGCCCTGAGTACATTAGCATGGTACACTGCAGGTAAATACCACACCTTGGTTAATCAGCTTATGCATCATTTTACCTCATTCTTTATATACTGGCATAGGGCCTTTGCAAAGACATAAGTATATCTTTAGGGACTTAAAGAGGAACTTTAACAAAGGATTTAATTTAATTCCAATCAGTAGCTGATACCCTCTTTCCCATGAGAAATCTTTATCTTTTCTCAAATAGATCATCAGGGGAGTCTGTATGGCTGATATTGTGGTGAAACCCCTCCCACAGTGTGATGTCATGACCAAGGTCCTGAAATTTGCTGTCTGTGAACTTTGCTGCATTGTGGGAAATAACAACTTTTTCCAACTGCCAAGCAGATAACATGAGGAGTCAGGTAATATGTTTAATTTCTGAAGCAGCAAAAAAATAAAGATCTGCTTTAGATAAAAAGCAGGGATGATGAGACACTGCAGTGTTGTAGTGCTGCCGTGCTGGTCACAAAGAGTGAATCACTTAGTAGCAGAGAGGGAGGATATGAGTGGGGTTAGATAATTGGGTCAGTGTTCACAGTGAATTACTTGATTTCCCCCACCCTTCCCTGACTACCTCATATGGGAAATATTGGGGGAGGAGATTGGATGGCTTTTAGACTGCCATTCAGTCTAAGCAAGTTGAATTGGGTATTTGCAAACCCAGCACGCCAGATAACAAAAATGATTAATGGGAACATGGTTTATGCTTTGCACATTGCAAATTAAAATAAATACTACACAATACGCTTTTAAAAAACACAACTCTGATTTTGGTCTTTAAACGCACCTACTCTGAACGCACACACAAATCATTGTCTTAATAGTATCACAAGTACATTACAAATCATGTTTGTTTCTGGGAAAAACCATGACATTCTTTTACAATGAAATAGTTGTTCTTGCTGCAATGTGCATATTAGGTGTTTTTGCTCCTACAGAGCACCAGACAAAGCTACGGCTAAGTTGATGCATGAAACTCTGTTCCTTGCCAGGATACTAATTGCCAGATACTGGATGAGAAACATCCCTCCTGAAATAGCATCACGGGAGAAGGAAACAAATAATGTTTTGCCTTATAGGAAGTAAGTTTATGACCAATGTAAGAGGCAGACTACAAACAACAAGGTACATATTTGTTATAATTTAAGTAGGCCTCAGTTATTTGGCCTGAGTTTTATGTAAAAGGCTTGTCCACAGAGTATGCCTTTAAAATAAATAGAGTTTCTTGTGATGCAAGCAGAAGCATCTCAGTGTCTGCGTGAAGCAGATGATACATGCAGATACTTAGAACATGTTCCTGAAAGAAGGCCACAGGCCTACACTGACCTCAACATGTACACCACAAGAACAATCAACATAGGCCATGTTTACCAAAATACCAAATTCTTGTAAGTAAGGCAAAAGCATCATTAAATATTAATCGAGTAGGTGGGTATCGTGACACCACGAGGGGGCTAAGCCAATAGTCGGTCTGGGGGATGGCGAAGATGAGGTCACATTTAACTCTTTCCTAGTCAGTATTAAAGGGCCGGACGAGCTGAAGGAGCTCATTCTGACTCTGATTCCTGCTCTGCTTCCTACTTTCCCGCTATGCTGACTGGGACCTCTAAGTATTTCCATTCTATATGTAATCTGATATGATGTATGCTGTACATAGGTAGTCTAGTGTAACGTAGGTTAGAAAGAAGGTAACTGACTAACATTCAGGAGGAAGGTTAGTCAAGAGCTGTACCGCCAAGTACTTAAAGAATGAAGACTTTGCTTTGCTAGGATGATGAACTATATCTGTATATCTGTTTCCTGAATAAACTCCTTAAATATTGTAGAAGCCTGAGAAAAGTCTATCTCCTGCTTGCTGTGTTGAGAGTCAAGTTATCTCACAGTCTGTGAGACGCAACTATAAGAAGTTGCTGGTGCCGGATTGAAAGGTGATTAGAACAGTTTATAACAATGGTGCCGATAAACCCTTCACTGTCTAGCAAAACAGGCAGACAGGGGCAAGGGGCCGAAGTTTTCAAGGTATTCCACAGTGAAACAAGCGGAGTAGACGCGGACTGGAAAGCTTATCAAGCTGATAAGTGGTGTGCGTGAGCCAGCACACGGGCTGCAATTCGAGGAAATCAGCGACGAAACTCTTGGACAATAAACTTAAGCTGCAGGTGCACATCGGTTTAAAGCCTAAACAGGATCGGGAGGAACGCTCCAAGGCTACGGCTCACAACTGCCACTGGAGATCGATCCACTGAGGGGTCCAGTGTGGGGACAGAGAGATTACGCTCAGAAGTTCCGGGGTCCAATCTGAAGTTTCGCGGGGAAAGTTGCAAAAGCTGATGAATTTCCAAGTGTCCGGGAACAGGTAAGTAGTATTTACGTTGTTATATTGTATTTGGAGTTGTACAAGGAGATTTATAACAATGGTTGATAATGTGTTCTGTGTTATGGGCAGCTTCGGTGTAAAGTGTACTTAGTACTGGCTTTAATGTTCCTGTGTTGCATGTTATGACTTACATAGTGGGTTTATTTATATGTTTGTCTGTTCACAGGCATGGGTTCTGTCGCTGGACAGATGTTAACTGTTTTTTTTTTTTCTTTCTTCCTCCTTCTCTTTTCTTTTTTTTTGGTTTGTTTTTCTCTTGCTCTCATGTTACACAGAAGGTCTGCTGCGGTCTGCATAGGATGTTAGGAGAGCTTGGAGGGATGCCAGCGGTGGCATTCTACGAGTAGTGGAGGGGGTAGAGAGGAGACTGGTACAGAGGAAAGGGAGAGTGAGAGACAGTCCAGGTTGTAAGTGGTGAGGTTTAGAAGTGTGTAGGGGTTAAAGCACGTGTTAGCTGTTGGAAGTATGTTTTTTTTTCCGGTGAGCTATACAGATGCACACAGCCCACGTCACTGGGTCGCTTTAAAGGTATGAAGCAGTTTATAGCCACAGCTGAGATAGTGGGTGAAGTGCTCCTGCGTTTTTTTTCGGTCACCATGTTTTTTTTCTGTCCGTAGGGGTGTTTGTGAGATGTTCTGCAGGCTGGAGAAAGTCGTACGTCACTGGGGATCCTTATGTCTGATAGCATTTAGGATTACAGCTGGGACGGAGTTTTTGTCTCAGGTTTTTGCAGGCATCCAAGAGTGTATGTAGCGGAATGCTGATTCTCTGCAATGTGTATTGATGCTATATGTAACTAGGCATGAAATGTTTGTTCTGTTGATTTTGTTTTTTCTCCTAATGTGTATAGGATTAAGAGGTTGCTATGGGAGATTGATAGCAGCCATCTTAGCTGGCAGTCCAGGACTCAAAATGGCGGCATTGGCCCGCCCCCACGAGTCATGGCCCCCACACGTCATGGCAGGGGGGAGGAGGCGCTGGGGGATCCACGTCACGTCAGGCTGTGCTCGTGGCTCTGGGCAGAGCAGCTGAAAGGAAGAGGGGTAGAGATAATGAGACATTCTACTGAGTATCTCGGATCCCGAAGTATTTCCCCAGAGCCTGGGTCCAGGGAAAGGAATGCCAGGATACGTGCACCAAGCAGTTGCTGTGAGACTAGCATGGCCATGGATGGGAAGTGTTTCCCAGCTAGGTGCAGGGAGACACGTAGAAGTCAAATATTTCCCAGGGTGTGATTTGCAAGCGCAGCGCAGATCAGGAAAGTATCTGTAGTGGGTTGCTTATGGGATTATTCCTTTAAGTGAGGCATCTTAACGGGTGGTGCAGCATGAGTTCCCAATAGAGTAAAGGGGGGACACTGCATCAGAGGGTGCCGGAGTTGGAAAAAAGGGAGTTGACTAATCCAGGTATCCGTCGCCGCAGCTGCAGAGTGGTAACGTTTTTTCCAATTTTTGTCGTGGACAGGGCCAGAGTTTGACTAAGAGGTCAATGCTGGGCTGGGTATGTTTGTGCGTTTTTCTCGTCCACTGATTGGTCAAATATGTTTTTTCCAGCTCCTATCAAGTGTAGCACAAAGAACAAGAACTGGCAGCAGTTCATGGGGCAATTATAAAGCTGAAAGAATTGCCATTTACAGAGTGACAGTGTATCAGTACAGGTTTGCCATACGACTACCTACCAAGTGGGCATTCAGGGTTCTGCATACAGGCATTTGACGCTGGAATGCTTAGCCCTGCACCCTGTGTAGTTTAAGTGCAAAGGGCTCCTTCCTACAGGGAGGCAGCCATTTTTTTTTGTAGTATGGGGGTAGTAGCACAGCAAACATTAGTCAGAGGGTACAACACACAGAACTTCTAGCAGAGCTGGTATCGCAATGAGGTTCTAGATAAGTGAATGCGAAAATGAGTAAGAGCATTGCAGGCTCACCTGCAAAGCAGCAACAGGTGTGTGGCATCCGTAATCTGTGCATGCGACGGCCGCGTATGTACAGAAGGGGGGGTGGAGAGAGCTTGCAATGAGGTGTGAGCTTCCAAAGGTGAAGTCAGCGGGAGCATATTTTACACAGGTAAGTACTTAGGATAGTACTTAGGTAGGGGAGAGAGGTTTAACTCCAATCTACCAAAATGAGTAAACAGAGTTCATGAGAACCATAAAGCAACAAGATCAATTACGGTATATATTGATCAATTTAAAGTGTACAGATTACAAGCCGCAGGGCGAATCCCAAATCATTAATAAGAATTGATTTGTTTGTATTTCGATTTCAGGAGTTTGGCAATATGGATTCGAGACAGCTGAAGTGCTGGCAGCAAAGATGGAGATGTCAGTCGGATAAGCGAAAGGTTCCAGATGCCAATCTGAGTTTGGAGAACAGCGAGATTCCTGAAATTGGAAAGAGACTAAAAAACGAGATTCCTGAAATTGGAAAGAGACTAAAAAACGAGGTTCCTGAGATCGGAAAACGACCAAAAAACTGACTGAGCAAAGCATAGTGCAAATTGCTAATGTTTTTCTTTCCCAAGGAGGTGCTTTTATAATGAAGAGTACCGTGCTGATGGTGATCCTAGGCTGCCATTTCGTCCTAGGAGAACGAAGAGAGGACATTCTCATGAATAAAAAGGGGTTAATGAGAACACAAGGCCCAAACATGTTGATGTTGGGTGACAAAGGCACTGATCCTTTCACACCTCCCTCTGATTGGCACAGATGGACCAAGCAGGGATGGAGGAAAAGAGCACTTGTGCTAGGTGAAAACAAATTTCATGGCACAATGTGGGTGAAAGATCTGAAAGGTCAGGTGTGCTGGCAGGGTGACTTGAACGGCAGTGTAAATCTGCTTTTGGATGTCACACTCCCAGAATCGATGCACCGATCCAAAGTTTTGTTAAAAGGTATACTGCAGTACAATGGGTACATGCAAAAGGTGGAGTGTGTGATTCCGGGGTACCTTGTCTTGGTTATCCAGAATGAGATGGTTCCAGATTGGAGAGGAACGAGCAGGAGGCGTCAATTCTCCTACCAGAGAGACGCAGGGGACAACATCACACTCTGGGGTTAACAACAGAGGGTGTCTCTGAAACAACTACAGTGGTGTGAAAAACTATTTGCCCCCTTCCTGATTTCTTATTCTTTTGCATGTTTGTCACACTTAAATGTTCTGCTCATCAAAAACCGTTAACTATTAGTCAAAGATAACATAATTGAACACAAAATGGGGTTCCCTGTGTTGGCTTTAGCTCCCCCGGGATCGCTCTCCCCGCCCTTTTTGTCACCTGGAAATGTGGCTTGATCTCGATTTTTACTTCTTGTTTCGAGAACCACAAACCCTCGGCTTTCCCGCCTTTACGTGTGTATACAGTGGTGTGAAAAACTATTTGCCCCCTTCCTGATTTGTTATTCTTTTACATGTTTGTCACACTTAAATGTTTCTGCTCATCAAAAACCGTTAACTATTAGTCAAAGATAACATAATTGAACACAAAATGCAGTTTTAAATGATGGTTTTTATTATTTAGTGAGAAAAAAAAACTCAAAACCTACATGGCCCTGATTGAAAAAGAAATTGCCCCCTGGACCTAATAACTCGTTGGGCCACCCTTAGCAGCAATAACTGCAATCAAGCGTTTGCGATAACTTGCAACGAGTCTTTTACAGTGCTCTGGAGGAATTTTGGCCCACTCTTTGCAGAATTGTTGTAATTCAGCTTTATTTGAGGGTTTTCTAGCATGAACCGCCTTTTTAAGGTCATGCCACAACATCTCAATAGGATTCAGGTCAGGACTTTGACTAGGCCACTCCAAAGTCTTCATTTTGTTTTTCTTCAGCCATTCAGAGGTGGATTTGCTGGTGTGTTTTGGGTCATTGTCCTGCTGCAGCACCCAAGATCGCTTCAGCTTGAGTTGACGAACAGATGGCCGGACATTCTCCTTCAGGATTTTTTGGTAGACAGTAGAATTCATGGTTCCATCTATCACAGCAAGCCTTCCAGGTCCTGAAGCAGCAAAACAACCCCAGACCATCACACTACCACCACCATATTTTACTGTTGGTATGATGTTCTTTTGCTGAAATGCTGTGTTACTTCTACAGCAGATGTAACGGGACACGCACCTTCCAAAAAGTTCAACTTTTGTCTCGTCGGTCCACAAGGTATTTTCCCCAAAGTCTTGGCAATCATTGAGATGTTTTTAAGCAAAATTAAGACGAGCCTTAATGTTCTTTTTGCTTAAAAGTGGTTTGCGCCTTGGATATCTGCCATGCAGGCCGTTTTTGCCCAGTCTCTTTCTTATGGTGGAGTCATGAACACTGACCTTAATTGAGGCAAGTTAGGCCTGCAGTTCTTTAGATGTTGTCCTGGGGTCTTTTGTGGCCTCTCGGATGAGTTTTCTCTGCGCTCTTGGGGTAATTTTGGTCTGCCGGCCATTCCTGGGAAGGTTTATCACTGTTCCATGTTTTTGCCATTTGTGGATAATAGCTCTCACTGTGGTTCGCTGGAGTCCCAAAGCTTTAGAAATGGCTTTATAACCTTTACCAGACTGATAGATCTCAATTACAGTACTTTTGTTCTCATTTGTTCCTGAATTTCTTTGGATCTTGGCATGTCTAGCTTTTGAGGTGCTTTTGGTCTACTTCTCTGTGTCAGATAGCTCCTATTTAAGTGATTTCTTGATTGAAACAGGTGTGGCAGTAATCAGGCCTGGGGGTGACTACAGAAATTGAACTCAGGTGTGATAACCCACAGTTAAGTTATTTTTTAACAAGGGGGGCAATCACTTTTTCACACAGGGCCATGTAGATTTGGAGTTTTTTTTCTCACTAAATAATAAAAATCGTCATTTAAAACTGCAATTTTGTGTTCAATTATGTTATCTTTGACTAATAGTTAACGTTTTTTGATGAGCAGAAACATTTAAGTGTGACAAACATGTAAAAGAAAAACAAATCAGGAAGGGGGCAAATAGTTTTTCACACCACTGTATACACACGTAAAGGCGGGAAAGCCGAGGGTTTGTGGTTCTCAAAACAAGAAGTAAAAATCGAGATCAAGCCACATTTCCAGGTGACAAATAGGGCGGGGAGAGCGATCCCGGGGGAGGGAAAGCCAACACAGGGAACCCCATTCACACTACACGGGTCACAACATAGGACAATATTACACAGTCCATATGCAGCCACTTATCCTTTCTTTAGACTAGTTGGATAAGTGAAGAGGTACTCTTAATTGAAAGATTGCAGAGTGTACAGTCTTCCCGACCTCAGGTACATATTGTGCCTCAGGACATAAGGGGGGAAGAGGTCCAATCATGACAGTTGGGGACATATTTTGTCAGGGAGAGGCTAAAAGATCCTGTACAACGGAGATTGGACAAGGGGAGGTATATCGATTTTTCTGGAGAAGGATCTTTTGCATGGAAGCTTCGAGATGTTTGGGTGAACAAATGGAAATGGTGCAACATTTCTTTAGGCACCGCCACTTCCTTAGTTCCCACCTCAACACATGTCTTACACCATGACCTGAGAGGTCAACCTTTTTTGGTGCTAGACGGGGAGGTGAAACAAGTAGAGTTGTCCTCATGCGGGCAATTCTCACAGAGGTACCTGTGTTTGCCGGGGCAAGTCAAATTTAGTGAAGAAGCCTGCTGGCTCAATAACACAGAATGTAAGGCTACCATTCAAAAGATCCGCCCTGAAGCCAAACCAATATCTCCGGTGGCTGAAGGAAAAGTGTGTTTTTTAAACATGAGGTCTAATGACACATTCATGGTACATTTTCATAATTGTTCCGATAGGGTTGATCTTTCAAGGGGAACATATTGTGTGATCGGAGATCCCATACGGATCAAGTCATCCAGGTTTGACTACGTTATCCCTTAAATTGTTAGGAGAACTCTAAAGTTCAAAGCTCCACAGGAAGTGCCCATCCTGAGGGATAACATGCCATGGGACAAATGGGTACAGGTTTTGACACAAGATCACACTTTGTTAAAACGGTTAAACAAACAGAACACTAAATTAGAGGTGATATTTTATCATGATCAAGGTGATCTTAAAGAGGTTGAACACAAATATAATCAGGTGAGTTCCAGTCTGACCTGGTGGAAACGGTTTCTGGCGATATTCCAGGGACATTCGGACTGGGCCTCTGCAATTCAGAATTTCTTCCTTCATCCACTGGTCGTAGTGATGGGGGTGGCAGTCTTGGGAATCATTATACAGGTGCGTTTGTGTGTAAAATTGCGCAAACAAATTAACACGGTCAAGAGATTGGTGCCTCATAAACAATCTCATGAACCAATACTTCCAAATTAAGGGATATACAGGGTTATGGGTATAGGTGTAGCAGTACCTGTGATGGAGCTGATTGTATAAAGGCGCTCTTTTAGAAGGCACCTGGCACTGCTCCGTTGTGTAACAGACAAACGAGTTTAACTTTTCTGTGGTCATGCAAGTTTGTGAGGGATACGCAAGTGACGCAAATGCTGAGCATGTGGTATAGAGGGACTTAGAAGTAGGGCATCCCCAGAGAGCCTGGTTACAGGAAGATCAAGAGCTCTTGCCCTCTCTCCCAGGGATAACCGCCTAGAGCACAGAAGTTGTGTGAACACGAACATCGAAAAGTGAAACATAAAGAAACCAGGTACTGTTGGGTTCAGAAGTTGGGATCTGCGGATCAAGTCATTTTAGGGGGGATTGTTATAATTTAAGTAGGCCTCAGTTATTTGGCCTGAGTTTTATGTAAAAGGCTTGTCCGCAGAGTATGCCTTTAAAATAAATAGAGTTTCTTGTGATGCAGGCAGAAGTATCTCAGTGTCTGCGTGAAGCAGCTGATGATATTAGGTGTTTTTGCTCCTACAGAGCACCAGACAAAGCTACGGCTAAGTTGATGCATGAAACTCTGTTCCTTGCCAGGATACTAATTGCCAGATACTGGATGAGAAACATCCCTCCTGAAATAGCATCACGGGAGAAGGAAACAAATAATGTTTTGCCTTATAGGAAGTAAGTTTATGACCAATGTAAGAGGCAGACTACAAACAACAAGGTACATATTATTATTTAGTTAGTATCTATATAGCGCTGATCTTCCGCTACACAGAGTATTTTGTAATTGTTAAGTTTGCAGATGATACGAGTGTCATTAGGCTTATATCAGACGATGAAGCTGCATACAGAGAAGAAATTAGGAACCTGACTGTATGGTGTGGCATTAACAACTTATTAGACAAAAAAGACCAAAGAAGTTATTCTGGACTTTAGGACCACCAAAAAGACCACTCACATACCGTTAATGATCAATGCAGAGGCCAGCTTCCAGTTTTTGGGAGTCACCATGCAGAGGAACTGTCCTGGACTGACAATGCTTTAGCTGTAACTGTAAGCCTCTAGTTTTTGAGAAAACTAAGGAGTGCTAACCTCCCACAGAAGCTGCTGTTGGTTAATTTCTACGGGTGAACTAAAGAAAAACGTTTTGACCAATTGCATGAGGGCCTGGTACAACCGCTGCACCAAGGCTACTAGAGAAGCCCTGGAGCGAGTTGTTAAAACAGCAGAAGCCTTTACCGGCACTGAGCTACCATCACTGGAACTCTTGTATAATACTCGCAGCATGAGAAGGGCCAAAAACATTATCCCGGACAACACTTACCCTGGAAACACCTTGTTTGAGCTCCTGCCATTAGGTAAACTTTTTAGATCAATCCACATACAAACAAATAGACTGAAAACCAGCTTTTTCCAATCCGCCATAAACTTGATGACCTCTGAATCCTCTCTGGAATAATTATCACTGTGTGCAAATTGTTTAAATATCTGTAATACCTGGCATACTTGTATAATTTCTTCTCTTTCTACCTGTGTTACTATCACTATGTTCCCTATATGCACCGCGGGGTTGTCACAAAAAGTAAATTTGTTGTGTTAAACAATGACAATAAAGTGCTTGAATCTTGAATCTGAATTTTGCATCTTGTCTTGTCACTTAACTATCCCTCAAAGGGGCTCACAATCTAATCCCTACCATAGTTATATATCTATGTATGTATTGTGTATCATAGTATAGGGCCAATTGTAGGAGGAAGCCGATTAACTTTATCTGTATGTTTCCCCTGTGCCTCCACAACCCACCTCTGTAAAGCTATCCACTGGCTCCCCATCCGCTACAGGATCAGCTTCAAGATTCTGTGCTTGGCCTATAAAATCTGCCCAACCTACATATCCAACCTCGTTCACAGGCGTTTTCCTGCCTGCCCCCTATGTTCCTTGAATGACCTCCACCTGGCAGCTCCACGCATTGCTCACTCCAATGAGTGATTGCAAGACTTATCCAAAACAGCCCCACTTGCTCTCACCAGCCATTAGGCTCACACCTTCCTTTAACTCCTTCAAACAAGCCCTCAAAACTCATCTGTTCAAGCTCGTCTATCCCCCTACTTCAGAACCTTAAAGAGTAACTGTCAGGCTGCAGAAGCTAATTTAAACCTCTATTCTCCTGTGTTAAACAGTTTAGAAGGAAGCTCAAAAGCCATTAGTGAAGATAAAAATCTCAGTTACCTTTGATGTGTGCTTATCAGCAGGTCTGTTATAGACCCATAAAGACGCAAGACGCATACTAAACTGCAAAGCATTCTGGGGCCCTCCCCTCGGCTGCTAATGAGACGTTACAGAAGCTTGTTATAAGTCCAGCGTGTAGCACTGATAAATCTCGGGGCAGAGTACTCTGCAGGAGTCAGCTATTGTTCCTAGCCACATGGCTCATTAATATTCACTGCACACTGTGTTGTTCAAGTAGGAGCTTATCTGTGATCTGTTATCTGTTATCTGTGATCAGGAAGCAGGCAGGACATGACGACACATTTGACAGAAAAATATGGAGCCTGCCATGAGCTGTCAGGAGCATCTATCTCTGCATATACTATATACAAATTCTGTGAAATCCAAACGTGGACAGTGAAATGCATATGTAATGTAAGTACAGCCAATCTTTAGCTGCTGATATATGTGTTTATTTTCTCTGAGACCTTATACCTAACAGCTCCTCTTTAAAATGCCCTACTCATTATCCTATCAGCCAACTCACCTAATGTTCACCCATCACACTCTCTAGATTGTAAGCCTCTGGCAGGACCCGCACCCTCATTTTGGGTACAACACTTTAGACTCCAACAGACTTAAATTATTATTTTAATCAGAAACACCTACTCCCACTGCATGATCCTGTTTATAGTTTGTTATTGTTTATTCACTTTGTTTTGACACCTTTTTTCATTGTTTGTCCACCCTTTTATGTCATCCCTTCTTATCTATTGTGCAGCGCTGCGTAATATGTTGGCCGTTATAAATACAATAAATAATAATGTTTTTTGTATGTGGGAGGAAACTGGAGTCCCTGAAGGCAACTCACACAGACATGGGGAGAATATACAAACTCTGTGCAGAGTTTTTATTGCATGTTGCCCTGGCTGGAATTTGAGTCGGGGATCCTGAGCTACAAGGCGATAGCCCCCTCCTTCAACATCTTCAAGAAAGCCCTCAAAACTCACCTTTTCACTCTGGCCTACCACCCCTCACAAGTGCTCTAAACCTACAGCTGAACTCTGGTCCCCTACCATTCGTGTCCTTACCTCTCCCTCTAGATTGTAAGCCTTTGGGCAGGGTCCTCCTCCTTTTGTGTCCTACCTGATCTTGCACCTCCATTACTGTGCACCCATGCTATGCATCTGAGTGAACCTAACCTGCCTAATCTCCATGCTCCATCCAGTGACTGACTAAGCATTACCTTGTACTCATACTATGGTGTGTGATCTGGTTTTCTTGTATTCCTGTATTGTCATATTGCTGTATGTCACCCCTAAATATTGTCTGTAACCTAAATTAATGTTCAGCGCTGCGTAATATGTTGGCGCTTTATAAATACAATAAATAATAATAATAATAGCACAATTCACTACGCCACCGTGCTGCTTAGTTCAGTTGATTGATACTTGATTCCATCCTAGCTCTCGAAATCTCCTAAAATACCTTACTATGGCCATATTTACTAACCAAAGTAAAAAACTGTATGTGTGCATATAACACACTATAAGTTTAACCACTTCCCGACCGCCGTATATACAATTGGCGGCCGGGAAGTGGACCCCGCAAGGACCGCCGTATTGACAATTGGCGGCGGTCCTCGTAGGGGCATGGGCGGAGCGATCGCGTCATCAGTGACGCGATCCTCCGCCTCCGCCTGGCGCCGCTCACCCGCCGCAACATCCCGCCGGCCAAAAGACACCCCAAGGTATTCTGTTAGGTGTATGACGAGTTCATAGAAGATTTTATTTTTTGGCAAAAGTTAGCGGAAATTGATTTTTATTGGTTTTTTTTCACAAAGTGTCATTTTTCATTAACTTGTGACAAAAAATAAAATCTTCTATGAACTCGCCATACACCTAACGGAATACCTTGGGGTGTCTTCTTTCTAAAATGGGGTCACTTGTGGGGTTCCTATACTGCCCTGGCATTTTAGGGGCCCTAAACCGCGAGGAGTAGTCTAGAAAACAAATGCCTCAAAATGACCTGTGAATAGGACGTTGGGCCCCTTAGCGCACCTAGGCTGCAAAAAAGTGTCACACATGTGGTACCGCCGTACTCAGGAGAAGTAGTACAATTGTGTGTAAAAAACATCAAACAATTGTCATTTACAGAGATATTTCTCCCACTTAGCATGGGTATGTGTAAAAATACACCCCAAAACACATTATACTACTTCTCCTGAGTACGGCGGTACCACATGTGTGGCACTTTTTTACACCCTAAGTACGCTAAGGGGCCCAAAGTCCAATGAGTACCTTTAGGATTTCACAGGTCATTTTGCAACATTTGGTTTCAAGACTACTCCTCACGGTTTAGGGCCCCTAAAATGCCAGGGCAGTATAGGAACCCCACAAATGACCCCATTCTAGAAAGAAGACACCCAAAGGTATTCCGTTAGGAGTATGGTGAGTTCATAGAAGATTTTATTTTTTGTCCCAAGTTAGCGGAAAATGACACTTTGTGAAAAAAAACAATTAATATCAATTTCCGCTAACTTGTGACAAAAAAATAAAAACTTCTATGAACTCGCGATACTCCTGGCGAGTTCATAGAAGATTTTATTTTTTGTCACAAGTTAGCGGAAATTGATTTTAATTGTGTTTTTTCACAAAGTGTCATTTTCTGCTAACTTTTGACAAAAAATAAAATCTTCTATGAACTCACCATACTCCTAACGGAATACCTTGGGGTGTCTTCTTTCTAAAATGGGGTCATTTGTGGTGTTCCTATACTGCCCTGGCATTTTAGGGGCCCTAAACCGTGAGGAGTAGTCTTGAAACGAAATTTCTCAAAATGACCTCAAATCCTAAAGGTACTCATTGGACTTTGGGCCCTTTAGCGCAGTTAGGGTGCAAAAAAGTGCCACACATGTGGTATCGCCGTACTCATTGAAATAATTTATTGGGTAAGATCAATTTAGCACCTTGACAACGCGTTTCGCGACACAGTCGCTTCCTCAGGTCATGTAAAGTGCACTATAATAGTGAGCATATAGTCTGGGCGCCCAGACTATATGCTCACTATTATAGTGCACTTTACATGACCTGAGGAAGCGACTGTGTCGCGAAACGCGTTGTCAAGGTGCTAAATTGATCTTACCCAATAAATTATTTCAATTTTATATCAGTGGTCTTACACCTTTATCACAGGTAAGAATATTTTTTACTTACCTAATCTAATTATCATATATATCACCGAGTACTTAAGGATCCACATACATCCTTTGGGCGCCTCCTTCCTTTTGCAATCTACTGAGTGGGAGAAAGATCTCTGTAAATGGACAATTGTGTGTAAAAAAAAATTAACAAATTGTCATTTACAGAGATATTTCTCCCACCCAGCATGGGTATGTGTAAAAATACACCCCAAAACACATTATACTACTTCTCCTGAGTATGGCAATACCACATGTGTGGCACTTTTTTGCAGCCTAACTGCGCTAAGGGGTCCAAAGTCCAATGAGCACCTTTAGGCTTTACAGGGGTGCTTACAATTTAGCACCCCCCAAAATGTCAGGACAGTAAACACACCCCACAAATGACCCCATTTTGGAAGGTAGACCCTTCAAGGTATTCAGAGAGGGGCATGGTGAGTCCGTGGCAGATTTCATTTTTTTTTGTCGCAAGTTAGAAGAAATGGAAACTTTTTTTTTTTTTTTTTCCTCACAAAGTGTCATTTTCCGCTTACTTGTGACAAAAAATAATATCTTCTATGAACTCACTATGCCTCTCAGTGAATACTTTGGGATGTCTTCTTTCCAAAATGGGGTCATTTGGGGGGTATTTATACTATCCTGGAATTCTAGCCCCTCATGAAACATGACAGGGGGTCAGAAAAGTCATAGATGCTTGAAAATAAGAAAATTCACTTTTTGCACCATAGTTTGTAAACGCTATAACTTTTACCCAAACCAATAAATATACACTGAATGGGTTTTTTTTTAATCAAAAACATGTTTGTCCACATTTTTCGCGCTGCATGTATACAGAAATTTTACTTTATTTGAAAAATGTCAGCACAGAAAGTTAAAAAAAATCATTTTTTTGCCAAAATTCATGTCTTTTTTGATGAATATAATAAAAAGTAAAAATCGCAGGAGCAATCAAATAGCACCAAAAGAAAGCTTTATTAGTGACAAGAAAAGGAGCCAAAATTCATTTAGGTGGTAGGTTGTATGAGCGAGCAATAAACCGTGAAAGCTGCAGTGGTCTGAATGGAAAAAAAGTGGCCGGTCCTTAAGGGGTAGAAAGCCCTAGGTCCTCAAGTGGTTAAATAAACTTACAACTATAAGGGTAAATAAAATAACTGAGTCTCTAATTGAGAATCTGTGGAGGAAGCTAAAGATCAGGGTGATGGCAAGAAGACCCTCCAACCTGAAAGATTTGGAGCTCATTGCTAAAGATGAATGGGCAAAAATACCTGTGGAGACATGCAAAAAGCTGGCCTGCAATTGTAGGAAGCATATGATTGCTGTAATAGCCAATACAGGCTTTTCTATTGATTATTGAGAAGGGTATGAATCATTTTGGACTGGACACTTTTTGCCCAAATGCAAATAAAAGCTGAGAAATGTTTTTTATCCCACAATAATGCCTCTTGTACATCGTCTTATTATCTTTTGGGGAGACACCTATGTCATTTCCCGTCAAAAAATTACTTGCTGAATAAAAGTAACTTTAAGTCAAAATTTGCCAGGGGTATGAATAATTATGGGCAGCACTGTATATGTATATATATATATATATATTTTTTTTTTTCTTCCAACAACAGTAGGGATGCTCACTCCGATTTTGCAGAATTGAAATTTCCACATTTCTGATAGGAAATCTGCATTTCCCATCGGAAATCGGAATTTCTGCGGAAATACCACAGTCCAGTCACAGAAGTCGGGAGCATTGGACCAATCAGCGAATGCAGAGTCATCTCGGAAGTATTTAGCCAATTAAAGAATGACCCAAAAAAACTGCTAGGAAATGGGAAAACGACAGAAATCGGAAATCTGCGGAATCAGTAATCAGCATTTCCAACCATCCCTATTCTTCTTCAGCTCTCCTCTGCGTGAAAGGTCGGGCGTAGATTTGCTCATTTGTTGTATATACAGCAAGTATCTTGCTCTCAATAAAAAGAAAACATTGGATATTTAATGCTATAAAATAGCTTTTGCTGGCAGCATATTCAGCAGCACTGTCATAATCTGTCATTCATAACATGTTTCAATCTGCCCTCATCATTCTGAAGTGTAATGAGGCTTTGTGAGTTTGGCAATAATACTTAGCAAAGGCTAAAAGAAAAAATATCCGAGTTAACCTAAGTCATTAGCTGTCAAGCACCATCACTAATTGTGAAAAATATCATTAACAGCCATTAATAAGCATGAAAAAGTTTTATATACCGTACATGGCAAAAAAGTATGATACTAGTCTAGAAAGGCATCATTACCAGGATGTGAAGACTCAGTCATGAATAAACAAAACGGGCAATAAAATGCAGTTTATATTCATAGACTTAAGATATTTAAACATATTGCAAGGGTGACATTGAGGGAAAATGTAAACTTACAAATTACGCAAGTCAGGAAACTGATGGAATCCATTAGGGTTGAGCTTTTTCAGCAAATTATGCTGCAGTGACCTGAAAATGATAGATAGTAGGTGTTTAAGATACATTGGAAAGCATTTTATATTCATGTCTGACTTATCTCAATAACGGAATATGGCATAGGACTGGATTTCTCTTTTTTATTTACACAGTAACACCAGATACTCTTTAATAATAAGTACAGAGTCAGTTTAATGAGGATCCATGTCTTGTGCTCTCACTGCAGTGGCACCACATGCAGGCCTGGATTTATATCACAGGAGCCTATAGGCACTTGCATTCTGGCACCATAGACTTTGACCTCCATGAACCTGCAAACCCCTACTGAACCACACTGGAAGATGTGCCCCCCAGTGTTAAAGTAGTCCGCTGACTCTCCCTTCAGCTGCACATCCAGTGTCGCCTCTATGGATACAGCTTATTACTCTGCATGTGACCTGCCAACACATACTGGCATGTTACATGACAAGAGACGACACTGTAGCCATGGAGACAGAATCGGAACGTTTGCCAGTGGAATGCTGAGAACTGGGTGAGTAACCTTTCAGTTATACTCTGCTCATGACTCTACATAGATAAGGAGGGATGTAGGGGGTCACTCTGGGAGGGGAGTGAGCTGCCTCTCCACCCTTAGGTGCCTGTAGGCAGTGGCACAAGCCTAAAGTGCCTTATGGAAATTCCAGCCCTGACCACATGGTGGAAAGGGTCTGTTTAACAGAGCATGAAGACTCACATTTTGGGGGTTTGTTTAGACTAAAGGCTGCAAAAATCTGGATGTGCAGAATTCTAAATACATGATTGGGGTGAAAAATGATTATCTTGCTGCTGACTGCTTTTTCTGGAGTCTAATTCAGGCATTTGGCTACCATCTAAATGCTATTAATATGTACATTAACCCCCTTATACTGCATTCTGGGAGTATAAGAACATCCTGCATGAAATTGAGATAGCAGATTCTGCAGGTCTAGCCAGCAGGGGAGATTACCGGTATACTGTACACTTGTAAAAAAACGTTATTTAGATATGTAGACTATGATGGATATGGTACTAAATGGAGGAAAGTGTAGCTCAGGTTGCTTTAATACTAATCCAGCTTGTGTCACCAGACATTCTTATAACAGCAATAGAACCTGGTAAGAAGGAAGATTTTTTTACAATCTTTGTGTAAACAGTCTGTGCTGCTTTACTCACATCATGGTGACATTGGAGGAGACAGCAGGGACAGTACGTAAGTTGGCTCCGTCACAGTCAAGCTCTAATCCTCGGCACAAACACTGAGCTGGCACCCCAACAAGCACTGGATGAAAGAAAAGAGGAGAGTTAGCCAAGGCCAGACCTACAATAAAAGTGCTAACCAGTACAGTATTTGGTCATAAACAACTTCAGTACACTTGCTGTGGTCTAATTAGTATCTGCCAAGATTTTATTTTGAAATCGGATGAGGAAGCTGTCTACATTTTCTTCCCATTGCTTTGTGAAATAACCTGGCAGCTTAAATTTCTAAATGAATTCAAACAAGAGAATATAAGACTTTTAAAAACTTCCCTTCTAGCTTCTCATATCCCAGCTACAGAAAGGCTGTTATTTATAAAGAGATCTTTCATCTTCCCTTATTCCAGTGATTCTGTGTTTGCATCAAACAATGCAACCATGTGTAGCTGAATCCAGAGTTGTTTATTTAACGTCTTACATAGGATATAAAGTGGGATAAAACTCTGTTATAACATTCAATAGAAATGTGTTTTCTTACTTTGTATTACCTATAAAGTTACCATATTTGCTTTTGTGCACAAGTAATATTATCCGTTAAAAATGTACACGTTACCAAAGTACAGTTAACTGCTCTAAAAGCTGCTATTGCATTTTATTACATAGCTGCTGTATTTATATATTAAAATCTATCTAGTGATCATTTTTCAGCTGTCTCTGCTTTTACTATGTGTGGCAGCTTGTTTCAAGCACACTCCTAATGTTTGCATTCCTTTGTGAGCTACAATTAGTAATGAGGCCAGAAACTGCCCACTGAAAAAGAAAGTGCTGTGTTAACTGTTTGAAAGCTGTTCTGCTACCATTTTTTGTGGTAATAGGTTTTATGATGTAAATAATCTTTTAGAACAAAGCAGAAATGCTGAGTTTCATACCACTTTAAGTGAGTTAGGAATTGGCTAATTGAAGAGCAATACTATTTGTTTTATTAATCATGGTGACTAATGTGACAAAACAATTTTTGAAAATATGCCATATAAGCTGCCAGCAGCTCTGTCAGTACTTTAAGTGTATCTGAAGTGACATGTGACATGATGAGATAAACATATACATATACAGTACTAGCCATACTAAGACATTATTGGAAGTTCCCATCTGTTTTTGTGTACGCAAGGGTTAAAAAACATAAGTTGTTATCTATGCAAGAGAGCTTGCCGAACAACTAGTCAAATTCAGTCCAGTTTCCTGAAAAGTAAATAGAAGCTAAAAACCTGTTATCTGTCAGGGAGAAAACAAATGAAAAGGTTTACTTAAGGAAAACTTAAAGGGTCATTACTTTTGCTTCTGTGGATTTTAAACAGTAGCTGTGACAGTCTGGTGCAATCTTAAAGTGGACCTGAACTGAGAACTTCCTCTGCTCTAAAAGATACACAACAGCATAGCAAAGCAATAACCTTTAAAGAAAAAAAAAATATTTGTTACAGCTGGTACAAATCCTGCAATAAATCTGCACTGTTTCCATTCTGCTCTCATGGAAGCAGACATATTGTTAACATCCAGTGCTTTCAAATGAGCTTATCTGCCATGACAGTCAGGTGATGCAGGGGAGTGATAAAATTACAACTTGTGATTAGACACAAATGAGGGAGGATTAGACAGGCTAAACTCTCTAAATACATACAGGGTGCATTTCTCTATGTTTTCCTTCTGTCCTGTGCAAGAGTTCAGGTCCACTTTAAAAATAAATCTATAAAACTGAAAAAAAATATTAAACCTCTTTTCTATATTGCTAATGTTCTAATTATATCATCCATACTACACATACAAGTCATGATCTTATTTTCCATTAATTTTATCTTCACTCCAGGCTCCCTCAGATAACATGACCGCCTTAATATTAATAATAGCAAAAAACATATAAGCAAATTACATGTTACTTATGAAAATCTTCCTTTTTAAAATGTATAAATGAATGTCTTCCTTTTTTTCAAATACTTGCTGTAATTGTATGTAAAAAATGCTGACTCAGAGATGAATAAAGTGCTCAGTGCATACAAACTACTGCAGCGATTCCCTTGAATCGCAGATAAGAGTAAAGTGTCAGAGCTTCAATGAAAACCACCGAAACCTCAAAGCTGTCAATGAATGAAACATTATGAGGAAGCGGCGTCATGCACTGGTGAATCGTAAGAGGTGCAGTGGTGGTCCGAGTGCCACAACTCCTCTGGTCCTGGTAAGGCTCCTTCACATTTTATCCTACACCTACACTCTTCTCACTTTTCTTCTCACTTGGCTTATACTCTCAGATCTCTGTCTAACTGTCAACTTCTGTCCTCTTACTGGGACTACACTATGTACTTGGCTATATTGCACGGACTTACATTTTTTTGAGAATTTCCGTCCCCTTATTCGTACTTTCACTGGGCTTTTTGTACTTTCACCAGGGTTCTTTGGTGCAGTTTTCAGATTTTCATTCACTGTCATTGGCACAGTTTTGGGGTTTTTGGGGTTTTCATTGGAGCTCTGCCACTTTTTACACTTATCTGCAAATCAAGGGAATCACTGCAGCAGTTTGTTTGCATTGAGCATTTTACTAATCTCTGAGTTGGGCTTTTTTTTTTACATGGATACAATTACAGCATTTTGCAATATATAGGTATTTGAGAGATGTATAATGATTTCATTGACTTTGCAACAATATGCATTTGCTAATATGGACCCCACTGTTGTGATACGTGTTTTTAGTTGTTTTTTTAATTGCTATTTGATAATAAACTTGATTTATACTTGGCTACTCATGGTTTGGTGTGTTATTATGGCCACTTTTTTCTCTTTTAGTACTCATCTGTTTTTTTTCATAATTCATCAGTGAACAAATCCTGACAGAACGCAAAACAGCATCAATTAAACACAGTACAAAAATAGCTTTACATCCTTGTAAATTACATTGACCCCACATATAAATTCTCTAAGGAAGGAGGAAAAAAAATATGCACATGGGGTACCACAAATCTGTAAATAAATATTTTCTGCAAAACAAAAAAAAAATATAGCTTATCAGGTATTTCAAGGCAACCAAAATAAAGTCTGGCTATGCTAAGAACAAAAGACACTGCTTCCAAGCCCAGAGAAGGGTGTACATGAGTAGAGACTTGTGCCACCATAAGCTGCCCACCAATATCTCTCTTGCCAGTCAATATCCTGTATGATGTTTGGCAGATGCTGCATGTTTCTCGGTAACTAGCAGAACATGAACCAAGGCTTGGAAATGTGTTTCCATGCAGACTTCTAACTGAAAGAGCCAATGCTTTCTACTAAAGTAGGGTGCACTACAGGTGGAAAATCCACCTCACGTGTTAAAGGCAGGCAATGAAAAAACCAGCACAATAGCACATTCAGGAACCAACGTCTTCATGAGTACAGAGGCAGTTTTTCAGCATTAAGGGTTCAAGGAGACCTGGCTTTGAACTGTTTGTGATATGTTTCTAAACACAGCCATATAATCCATTCCTTTATGATAAACTAGTGGCTCTTGATATACAGTTGTTAATGTTATGACATGAACATTTTTGCATGATTCCACTCACTGTCTTGATTTGGTGTCCTTTGTTTATTGGTTTTGCATTTGGTATTTATTTAATAAGAAGACATTTCCAGTTGAAGAAGAGTTTGCAGAACATTAATTTATTTTATTTAGGTATTGTATTTATAAAGCACCAACATATTACGCAGCGCTGAATGGTTTGGGGCTATGTTTGGTTAAAAACACAAAAGGAGGAATGCTCTGGTTTCTTATTGGTCTGAAAATCCTGGGCCTCTTCTCCATATCCTAACTGGATGCTCTGACTACACTTCCCTCCCGAGTACGTATTGTGTAACCACTGCATCAGTTGGGTCCGAGTTGGTGAAGCTAATAGTAAAATATTGATAATTTAAATTCAATTACTGATATTTTACTATGCCCTACCCGGCACATATCCTAACCTCAACCCTCCGCTCTAAGTGCCTACCCTTACTTCCACCTAATGCCTAACCCTATCCCCCTGTAGGTGCCTAACTCTCCACCTAAAGCCTAATCCTACCCCCTTCCTTGTAGGTGCCTAACCCCCTACCTATGCCTAACCCCCCTGTAGGTGCCAAATGATGGCTGAAAAACAGCTCACCCTGCTGCTGCTGAAATTCCTGGCGGCGTTAGATACTATTCCCCCTCCGAGTCATAGCAACTTGGAGGGAGAAGTAATTTGTGGTCAGGAAACCCTGAATTTCAAGCGCGTGGGCTGCGGACTATAGCATTGCTCCTATAGCTATGCCAAATTTAGGGGCTATGTGGCCAGCACTGTGTGCTGAGAAGAGGCGTCCTGCCCCTCCTATTGACTAACCTTAACCACCAGTAAGTAACTGCCTAAGACTAAACTAAAATTCAGCACCCAAATAACTGTTAGTTGTAGCCAATCATCTGCGAGCCCCTACAGCCATTAAATACTAAGTAGTTGCTGCTACTAGCCACATCAGCCGTCCATGTGACCAGCTGGGCACCCGATTACCAAAAATTAACACAGACGTCTATTAGACACTTGACGATTACGGTGCCCAATTGATCTGATCCATCCCTCCCCCTAGCAGACAGTACATGGGAAATATAAAATTTGCTGGGAGCTAATTGCGTTTTTCCTGCAAAACTCAGAAGAAGAAAACATATCCTAAAGCACATTTCTCTTTTACAACAGCCAAAACCATTTCCCTAAAGATCATTTCCTAAAAGCACCCCTGAGATTACTCACAAAGACAGACAGCCAGTATGCTAGCTAGTAGTAATCACACAGGCTATCTGAAGTCACAAATACTCTCTTTATTAACGTCATGACACAGTGAACAATAACACGCTGTTTTCCAAATTACCTAGAGAATTATTTAAGATGTGTATATAAATGTAAATTCACACTGCTTCTTGCGGGAGAAAATGATGATCTGTTTGAAGTGCTATCAAGCCCTTTCTTTGCTGCTAAATGGTACATATTTTTAACAAACAGTGCCCACGGATCTTTTCACCGCGTGCTGCTTGAAAAGTACTGTACTTAATTGCATTTCTGTCATTATTAATGGACGTTTACAAGAACATTCTGTTCATGGAGTTCTTCAATAATGTTTCATGTTGAGTCAAAGTAAAAGCAGCACCACCTTTGCCATTTCTCAGAGATGGCAAAATTGAATATTAATATAATAGGTGAGGAGCTTTGATTTGACTATGAATAATGGCCAAGCAAGGTAAGTGGGTTGGGAGCTCCAACAATTTTGGTTTTTTTTGGGGGGGGGTTGAATTTGTTGTGCCCAAGTTGCGGTAAAGCACGGCCTGTAAAAATGGAGTATCGCAATAGGTCAGTTTATACCTATCCCCCAAATAACAGGCAGCTTGTCCCCCAAACTGATGTGACCAGGCAACAGAATGTCCCCCAGATAAAAACTAGAATCTGTATGGAGAACACAAGGGATGCTACAGAGCAATGCCCCCTGTAAGTGGCACCCATGGCACGAGCCACACCTGCAGCCTTGTAGCTACGCCTCTGAACAGGAGGTCTATTTCTGTAGGTTGGCACTAAACTATTATCTACATTAAAGGTTAACAACAATTGTGCACAAAAACTGCATTATAAATCAGTTTTAGAATGAAAGCATGTAATTATACCGTCACATGGGGGGCTGTGGCCTTTCAGAGGTATTTTTCACCTCTGTCCAGTTTGAAGTATAAAAAAGTGCTATATGACTACTTAGCTTCAGGCATTCATCGCTACAGTCATTTTTAATGTCACCATCTCCAATAACTTTCAATGTATAACTATATTGCAATCCTATAGACATAAAAAAGCCTCATGCTGGCTGCTTCTAAAGTCACATCATACTTGGAAATCACCTCCGAAGATGCCAATTTCTGAGTTCATGGAAACGGGGGACATTCATGGAGTTTCAAAGGGTTTTTAGGTTTCATTTTTTTCTATTTTATTATGTTTTTCCCCCTCACCTGTTAACTGAAATGCATTTTACATTTCTGAAATCTAAAAATGCAAATTGTTTTGCAAACCAGCTAATATGAACAATTTGTACAAAAAAAACTATAGATGACTGAGGAACTGCCACTATAATACATGCTATTTCAGTGAGGGCTACAGTATGTGCATGGAGTTTGTATGTTCTCCTTGTGTTGTTATAGGGCACTCCAGTTTCCTATTTTCCTCAAGTTAATTTGTCCCCCCACCACCCCCCAATTTGGCTCAGACTTTGGTGGGGACATTATTTTAGGACTATCATAGGGATTAGATTGTGAGCTCCTCTCAGGGACATTTAATGACATGACAATTATCATTACCACTTAACGTCATACTGAGTGGCTACTGCCTTGTCACTGAAGACTGTTGATGGCAAATGTCATTACACAGATGGTGACCATTGCCGGGTGATAGTAGACTGAGCGATGTCATATCATAGACAACTGCCATGTCATAGACAACTGGGTGACTATTGTCATGACATTGACAGTACATGAGATACTCGTGTTTCAGCTGCTATGCAAATTTAATACAAAATTGTGCACTGCCTGGAACTGGGAATTTTGCATGCAAGACAGAGAAATTAGAGAGATTATTGTATTGGCCAGAGAAATTAGAATTGTATTGGCCATCTCTAGACATAATACCGAACCAGGAAAAAGGAGTAGGACTTTAAAACACTAGGGCCCACATGCAATTCACTTTTTCTACTGCGTTTTCTCCTAGGTAATATTTTCACACCTTGTCATAAAATCCCTTTTAAGCCACCATCAAGCAAGAAAATAATCAAAATATTTTTTTCATAATTTTGATAATACTTTCTCAACTACTTTTTAGTACTTTTTCGATTACAAAATGCTGAAAAGTTATTTAAAAAGAAGCTTAAAAATGATCCACTAGGAGAAAACTCAAGTGAAAAAGTGAATTGCATATGGGTCTAGGGCCCAAATTCCACTACCTTGGCCCATTTGCAATAACTTTTTCACCTGAGTTTTCTCCTAGGAGATATTTTTTCAACTTCTTTTTAAAATAACTTTTCAGCATTTTGTAATCTAAAAAGTACCAAAAATTAAAGAAAAAGTACTATGAGAATTATGTTGAGTATTTTCTTGTTTGCTGGTAGCTTAAAAGGGATTTTATGACAAGGTGTGAAAAAAATGTCAACTTGGAGATAACTCCAAAGAGACGTTTTAAAACCTTACCAATAAAATACCTTTAGAGCCCCCCCCCCCCCCCCCCCCCCAAAAAAAAAAAAACTCAAAATAAGTTTGATATTATTTCGTTACCTACTTTTAGTACTTTTTCAATTGCTTTGAGATAAAAAGTTATTTTTTGGTAAGATGAAAAATGATTTCCTGGGAGAAATCTCAGGAGAAAAAGTTAAGTAGATTAGGCCCAAGGGCCCTTATTAAATTCCCTTTTTTCACACCTGGAAATCTTAAGAAAGATTTCAAAAGAACTTCAACCCATAACAACAGCCACCCAATCAAACAAACAGATGATTGTCAGAAGTTCTTTGCACAGGCCAGAAAGGAATGGAACATCACCCTGCCAACAGAGGAGATGTGAGACCTAGTGATGATGAACATAATCTGCTACTTACAATTGAAATTCTGAGTACATTTTTTGTAATTACGTAATTACAATTTAGAAATTTAATTTGATTTTGATTGATTTTAATCCATTTGTAATTTCATGTAATTTGATATCAAATTTAGCATTTAATAGCAAACCCCCTGCTACCATAACCAACATTGTTTTGTATTATGCTATGTGTTAAGGGGAATACTGGGAACAAGACAAAAACATTTTTTTCAAAAAGACCTTGTCGTTTTTGAGAAAATTTAAATTGATTTTAGAGAAGCAAAAGCATAGGAAACATGTTTTTTTAAACAATAATAAAAATAACAGTTATACCACTTCCCTACTAAGGGGTTTTTCCCTTCTGTACCAGAGCAATTTTTACCTGTCAGCGCTCCTCCCATTCATTTACCAATAACTTTATAGCTACTTATCACAATGAAATGATCTATATCTTGTTTTTTTTCACCACCAATTAGTCTTTCTTTGGATGGTACATTTTGCTAAGAATTATTTTATTCTAAATGCATTTTAATGGGAATAATAAGAAAAAAAATTTAAAAAATTATTTATTTCTCAGTTTTCGGCCATTATTGTTTTAAAATAAAACGTCCAACTGTGGATAAAACCCACACATTTTATTTGCCCATTTGTCCCAGTACAATGTATGGCAACAATATTTTATTTGGAAATAAATGTGTATTTTTTTTCTGTTTGGCGTCCATCACTAATTACAAGCCCATAATTGCAAAAATAACAGTAATATACCCTCAGAACATAGACATTAAAAAGGTTCAGTCCCTAAGGTAATTATTTATGTATTTTTTCTTATTGTAATTTTTTCTAAATGTTAACGTTTAATTTGGGTAACTATGGGAGAGTGGAGGAGCTAAGGGGTTAATTTTAATGGTATGTAGGTAGTTTTATAAAAAAAAAAAAAGAAGTATGTACGTATAATTTTACTAATTAGCCACAAGATGTCCACACACATTTTCTTCCTGCCGCTTACTATTAGTACTCAAACAGGAAGTAATGCGTGAACATGTTACTTTGTTTGTTACAATGACCATCTTATTGATGCTGGCGATCATTGACACAGGGGCTTAGATCAGTGAATGGGAACTGCCTTTCCATTCATTGATCTCCCCTCTAACGATCGGTGGCAAGAATGCGCGTAAGAGAGAGCGCAGGGCGCACGACGGCCGTCTGATTCAGTAGACAAGTATCTACGCCCCTATGCAGAAACTGAAGTCCTGCAGAGGTAAATACACCGTCTCACATTACACAACTGGTTAAAAACCATTTTTCCTTTGCATTTTAAAATAAGTTATTTATTTATTTTTTTTTAACTTGTCACTTAACGTAGCAATTTTGGTGATGATAGCATGTATAGTTGGGTTTGCTATTAACTGCTAAAGTTGGTACACATTGCGGAAAAATGTGAAATTATGTTTGCTGATTACGTGTGCATGTCAAATTTAGATTTTGTACAAAAATTTTGCAATATGATTTTGCACCATAATTGCAAATTACGATGCAAAATTATGATTATACAACATTTGTGCTCATCACTAGTGAGACTATCAATACCAGGTTCACAGTGACAAGTACAAACTCCAAAGAGTGATAAATGGAGCAGAAAAGATCATTAGTGCTCCCCTGCCACCGCTAGACCTCTTGCACTCCACCAGAATGAAGACCAGGATTTCTCATGGGCAGTCACTTCTTCAAGCTTTTCCCATCTTTCCGTCATTACAGAACCATCCTCTCCTGAACCTCGAGGCGCAGTAGCACCTTCTTCCCCCAGGCAGTCCTCATGCTGAACTCTAGCCCCCCTGCCAGGTCTGCCCACACCTGGCACCATATGCCTTTGGACAGCACCATTCCCTAGCAGCCCACTCTGAACTTCCAAGCTTAACACTTATGCCTATGTTCTAACTGTATTCTTTCCATTATTTCTGCTTGTATCAATGTGTATGTAATATCTCTTGGTTTCTAATTGCTAAGTTTGTCATGTGTCCTATTGCCATAGCCATGTGAACCACAAATAATTCTGGGTAGTTAATCGGCGGACTTGGCAAATAAAGGTGATTCTGACAATAGGAGTACAAAATACAAGGCACTCTTTCCTGGGCATCTACTAATCTGGTATACCTGATCATGTCTGCAATATTCTTCAAAGGTATTTATGTGGGAGGAACAGGACAAGCTTTGCATAAACACACACAGGTACACTATTAACACAATGTATGCTGATCTCCCAGTGCCTTCACATTTTTGTTCCCATGGACACAGCTTAAGTGACCTCCTGGTTACTGTACACCTGGTCACTTCAAGTCACATGGAGACAGACTTATGTGGGAGACAAAGTTTTAGATAGAGATTTGATCGGTGATAGAAATTTTCTATGCTGGTATGATGTTGATGGAATTTAATTGGCACATTTCTGTACAACATAGAAAAAGTATTGTATCAGCTCAAGTTATCTTGTGAACTCTGAATGTGCAGTCTCTGTAGGTCAGCCTGAGTCCTAAGGCATGAAAGAAATAAACAAGGGGTTATATCTGTTTTGTTGTACATACCTCACAAAACATCAGAGATTAGCAAACACCCATGCTAGAACTCTTTTGATGTCATGTTTTAATGAATGCACCCTAATGACTCTTATTTATATTTACAAAAAAAATCCATCTACCATATTTTCCGGCATATAAGACACTCAGAAATATAAGACGCACTTAGGTTTAGAGGGCTAAAACCAGGGGAAAAAATATATTTAACTGGTGCATCCATGTTTCAGGAGTGTCTTGTACATTTTGTCCACCTGTGCCCCCATGTGTCCACCTGTGCCCCCATGTGTCCACCAGTGTCCCCCATGTCTCCCCATGTGTCCACCTGAATCCCCATGCGTAGTCCTGTATCCCTCTGCATCCTCCTGTATCCCCATGCATCCTCCAGTGTCCCCCATGTCTCCTCCTGTATCCCCAATGTCTCCTCCTGTATCCCCCATGTGTCCTGCTGTATCCCCTATGTTTCCTCCTGTGTGCCCCATGTGTCCTCCTCTGTGTCCTCTAATGTCCACACCCACCACATGCCTCTGCAATTCCTGCAGGCGGCATGTATTAAGTAGGCCAGCAGCTGTTACACATCAGTGGGGGCAAGAGACACAAGGTGAAGTAAGCAGAGGCACCCGGTCGATGCGGACAAACATGCATATTCCATGCATGTTTGTCCTCATCGACCGGATGCCTAATGTGGCGGCAGTTAGGTGGTTCATATTGGCGGGCGTTCGTAAGTCGGGGATTCCCTGCCTTTTCCGTATAAGACACAGGGATTTTCTCTCCCCGTGTTTTGGTTAGAAAAAGTGCGTCTTATACGGCGGAAAATACGGTACCTCCTTTTCATGTTCATATGTACTGTATATGGTGTGTGTTCTAACATTTTGTCAGTCTACCTACAGCAATAGAGTCTGAAGAAGGCTTATTAGCTGAAAGCATTACACTTTCTCTTTTATGTTAGGTAATAAATGGTATCATTCCAATTCAAAACTTCCTGCATGAAGTTTATCAAAGCAATTTCCATAGTCAGTTCATTAGTCAGTTTAAATAATGTAAGGTAGAAACTTGAAATTGTGGTAAGGTGAATGTTTATGTCTGACAGGATTCTCCATTAGAATAAGAAAAGCTCTTTGTCATCAAATTAAAGGAAACCCATGCTGTCTAATTAAGCAAAAGATCTTTTGTAAGGAAAAAAAAAGGTTATTTTCGATGTTCTCTTTGCAAGTTAGCAGAACTGAAGTACTGTTAGCGCTGATGAACTGTCACTAGTGAGAAAACTGCAAATGTAATTGATATCACTATTCCCTTCGCCTGTTAACTGTTTAATGTGCGTTTCTATCCATAGAGGCAATTGTATTAGCGAATAGAGCTACATGCAATATGTTATTATAAAAGCTATTTTGTATCTACTGTGTACAGTTAAAATGATTATATACCTATACAGTACGTGAAGCAGAAATACCTAATTAGCAAGAAATCTTTATACATGACCATGTGTCAGAATTAGTACAATACAGCAAATCATAACATCAGGAAAAGTGAACCTGAGATGATTCTAAGGTAAAAAAAAAAAAAAAAAAAAGATACTCCTCCTGAGGGTTCCTTTAAGAGGAACTCCAGTAAAAATAATGTAATACAAAAGTGCTTAATTTTTACAATAACTATGTGTGAGGCAGGGAACACATTTGTCTTTCAGTTTTCTGCGCGTGTTTTTCTGCGTACTTTTTCTGCACACCGAGTGTGTTTCTATGCAGGAAAACGTGCACGTTTTTTCACAGCAGCTGATGTAATTGATAGAGAAAACTGACAAAATGTGCAGAGTCATCATGCAGAATGTCAGTTTTTTTTCTGCGTGTGAACAACATATTAACCTGCTGAGCGGTCTGGACGAGCTCAGCTCGTCCAACACCGCCAGAGGCTGCCGCTCAGGCCCTGCTGGGCCGATTTTAATGAAATAAAAAGCAGCACACGCAGCCGGCACTTTGCCAGCTGCGTGTGCTGCCTGATCGCCGCTGCAGCGCGGCGATCCGCCGCGTGCAGCGGCGAAAGAGGGTCCCCCCAGCCGCCCGAGCCCAAACAGTTCCGGCCAGCGCTAAGGGCTGGATCGGAGGCGGCTGACGTCAGGACGTCGGCTGACGTCCATGACGTCACTCCGCTCGTCGCCATGGCAACGAGGTAAGCGAAACACGGAAGGCCGCTTATTGCGGCCTTCCGTGTTACTTCTGGCCGCCGGAGGCGATCGGAAGAACGCCTCCGGAGCGCCCTCTAGTGGGCTTTCATGCAGCCAACTTTCAGTTGGCTGCATGAAATAGTTTTTTTTTAATTTAAAAAAAACCCTCCCGCAGCCACCCTGGTGATTTAATCAGAACGCCAGGGTGGTTAAGTGTGAACTAGGCCACTGATAAGTTCTCAGTTTTAATGTGCAGAAAACGCGCATGAAAAGAGTCAAGTGTGTTCCCTGCCCAAATGATTTAGTCATTGTTTGCTCTTTGTAAAATCTTTCCTGTTGCTGATTTACATTCTGATATTTACCACATGGTGACATTTTTACTGCTGGAAGGTGATGTCAGTGGAAGGAGATACTACTTGCTTTTTTGGCAGTTGGACCCAGCTGTAAACAACTGTTATTTCCCACAATACAATGAGGTTGACAGACAGAATACTGTCAGGACCATGGTCCTGACGTCACACTGTGGGGGGGGGGGGGGGGGGGGGTGTTCACCACAATATCAGCCATACAAAGCCCCCTAATGATCCATTTGTAAAAAGGTAAAGATTTCTCATAGGAAAGGGGGTATCAACTACTGATTGGGATGAAGTTCAATTCTTGGTCACGGTTTCTCTTTACGATCACCCTGGCTGCCCAGGACCCCCCTGACTGTGCTTCACTTCATGCACAAGCACATCTGTGCTGCCCCAATGTGACTACAGTGCTGCTCGTGCACATACGGCTCTGGCTTAATACCAGGCGAAGCGGTAATCCTGCAAGCACAGTATGGCTGTACTTATGCATAAAGAGGGTGGTCATTATCACAATTCTGACAAGCTCCTCTTGCATCTGCATGTGGCAACAGTGGGGGCCAGCAGGATGTGGGAAGCCTCTGCAGGTATATATCGTTTTTTTTAACCTTAGGTTCACCTTGGATACAATTCTACTCAGAATTTAAGGATTAACGTAAAGCCATTCATCCCTCCTACCATCCCTAAACACCCAATCACTGACAAACTTTATTTTAAAAAAATCATATCTGAGATCTTCACCAAGTAGTCACATGAGGACCACCAAGCTCTACACCTTTGGCTCTATATTGCACACCTGGGAACCTGATGATCTTTGCTATGACCTTGCTATAGAATTATGTGCATGGAAGGGTGTCACGATCCACATCTGCTGATTACTCTGTTATGAACTTATTGTATGGACTTCCAATATCCACCAGCAGGTGGCCTGTCATTATACTGTATACATGGACTTGCAGTTATTTGTCTGGCCTGCAGAGGCCTCTAATGGAACTTTGATCATTCACCACCAGCTGCTTCCTGTCACATTCTTCCTCCTAACAATTGCTAGAACCTTGTTCCCAGTAGGTCTGAGTTCCTGGACACTCCTGTTCCTTGATTCCCGATCCTTGTTCCTTGTTTGCTGATCTGATAACCTGTTGCTGAATCTTTGCTTCTCTGGACTTTGCTTCTGCTTATTCGTCTGTGCCTCGTTTGTATCTGATTAACCATTGCTGATGCTGACCCTGATACTTTGTTCTGACTTGTCATTGCCTGTTCCCTGTGATACCGCACTATTTGTATATATTTGTATGTTTGTATACAGGGAGTGCAGAATTATTAGGCAAATGAGTATTTTGACCACATCATCCTCTTTATGCATGTTGTCTTACTCCAAGCTGTACAGGCTCGAAAGCCTACTTCCAATTAAGCATATTAGGTGATGTGCATCTCTGTAATGAGAAGGGGTGTGGTCTAATGACATCAACACCCTATATCAGGTGTGCATAATTATTAGGCAACTTCCTTTCCTTTGGCAAAATGGGTCAAAAGAAGGTCTCGACAGGCTCAGAAAAGTTAAAAATAGTGAGATATCTTGCAGAGGGATGCAGCACTCTTAAAATTGCAAAGCTTCTGAAGCGTGATCATCGAATAATCAAGCGTTTCATTCAAAATAGTCAACAGGGTCGCAAGAAGAGTGTGGAAACACCAAGGCGCAAAATAACTGCCCATGAACTGAGAAAAGTCAAGCGTGCAGCTGCCAAGATGCCACTTGCCACCAGTTTGACCATATTTCAGAGCTGCAACATCACTGGAGTGCCCAAAAGCACAAGGTGTGCAATACTCAGAGATATGGCCAAGGTGAGAAAGGCTGAAAGATGACCACCACTGAACAAGACACACAAGCTGAAACGTCAAGACTGGGCCAAGAAATATCTCAAGACTGATTTTTCTAAGGTTTTATGGACTGATGAAATGAGAGTGAGTCTTGATGGGCCAGATGGATGGGCCCGTGGCTGGATTGGTAAAGGGCAGAGAGCTCCAGTCCGACTCAGATGCCAGCAAGGTGGAGGTGGAGTACTGGTTTGGGCTGGTATCATCAAAGATGAACTTGTGGGGCCTTTTCGGGTTGAGGATGGAGTCAAGCTCAACTCCCAGTCCTACTGCCAGTTTCTGGAAGACACCTTTTTCAAGCAGTGGTACAGGAAGAAGTCTGCATCCTTCAAGAAAAACATGATTTTCATGCAGGACAATGCTCCATCACACGCGTCCAAGTACTCCACAGCGTGGCTGGCAAGAAAGGGTATAAAAGAAGAAAAACTAATGACATGGCCTCCTTGTTCACCTGATCTGAACCCCATTGAGAACCTGTGGTTCATCATAAAATGTGAGATTTACAAGGAGGGAAAACAGTACACCTCTCTGAACAGTGTCTGGGAGGCTGTGGTTGCTGCTGCACGCAATGCTGATGGTGAACAGATCAAAACACTGACAGAATCCATGGATGGCAGGCTTTTGAGTGTCCTTGCAAAGAAAGGTGGCTATATTGGTCACTGATTTGTTTTTGTTTCGTTTTTGAATGTCAGAAATGTATATTTGTGAATGTTGAGATGTTAAATTGGTTTCACTGGTAAAAATAAATAATTGAAATGGGTATATATTTGTTTTTTGTTAAGTTGCCTAATGATTATGCACAGTAATAGTCACCTGCACACACATATATCCCCCTAAAATAGCTAAAACTAAAAACAAACTAAAAACTACTTTCAAAAATATTCAGCTTTGATATTAATGAGTTTTTTGGGTTCATTGAGAATATGGTTGTTGTTCAATAATAAAATTATTCCTCAAAAATACAACTTGCCTAATAATTCTGCACTCCCTGTATATTCATCGTTATTTGCATTAGTTAGATAGATAGGTTGGATTGCATGTGTGTATATTGCACATTCTCGATTGGTTGGTGATCAGCTGTATATATTTGCTGTGTACGTAGGTCACATATGTTTGCATCTTATTTGCATCAATGTAATATGTATATATCACTGAACTTCCTGGTTGCTTGTACATAGCTTGCTGTGCATGTGGTTGCATTTATATTTGCATGCACCGTATGGTTTTCAATAAAACACATTTGCACACTACTGTTTCTGTTTCAGTGTCAGTATTTCTGCAAATTGTGGTCATTCCTTGCAATACCTGCTTGCTTTGTGACAAAGGGTAAGTGGCTGTCTAGTCCATGCCTCTTTTCATATCAACGTTATACATGTAAGCATAATAAGACTGCCTTAGAGGTACTCATTCACATAACACTTAAAGTTCACTTCCATTAACCTCCCTTACACCTCCAACTGCAGAACCATGTTTCCTGGTCTTATGCCAGTTATTTCATCAAGACAAGAAGGTGTTGAAAATCTTGAAACCATTTTTGAGTCACTGAATGCAATTTTGATTTAAAAACTCACATAAACTTGTACAGCAATTCTTGCCTCTTGGCTGCTCTTTAGGCAGTGATAATTGGCTAATAAGTTTTTATGTAGCATGGAGAAGAGCCCTAGTCATATTGACACCATTGACACCATTGTCTCTTATGTTCTGTCCATGGATGATGGAGAACTCTGGAGCTCCAAAGGGCAGGAGGTCAGTGAAAATACCCTGAGGCACCTTTTTGCACTTGGCCACTGCATTGCCCTGCATTACGCTTCCCCACCACAATGGCCAAGCAAGTCTATGGAGACTTGCACACTTAAAGGATAACTGTAGTGAGGATAATATGGAGGCTGCCATTATTTATTTCCTTTTAAACAATACCAGTTGCTTGGCAGCCCAGCTGACCTATTTGGCTGCAGTAGTATCTGATCACACAAGAAACAAGCACACAGCTGATCTTCTCACATGTGACAATAGTGTCAGAAACATCTGATCTGCATATGCTTGTTCAGGGTCTATGTCTAAAAGTATTAGAAGCAGAGTATCAACATGATAGGCAACTAGTATTGTTTAACCACTTCCCGACCGCCTAACGCACAGAGGCGGCCGGGAAGTGGAGCCCTTAAGGACCGGCTCACCCACAGAGGCGGCGGTCCATTTAAGGGCATGGGCGGAGCGATCGCGTCATCCGTGACGCGATCCTCCGCCGGCGCCTGTCACCGCTCGCTCGCCGCAACATCCCGCCGGCTATACGGAAGCGCCGGCGGGATGTTAACCCCGCGATCGCCGCATACAAAGTGTATAATACACTTTGTAATGTTTACAAAGTGTATTATACAGGCTGCCTCCTGCCCTGGTGGTCCCAGTGTCCGAGGGACCACCAGGGCAGGCTGCAGCCACCCTAGTCTGCACCCAAGCACACTGATTTCTCCCCCCCCTGCCCCAGATCGCCCACAGCACCTATCAGACCCCCCCCTGCCCACCCCCCAGACCCCTGTTTGCACCCAATCACCCCCCTAATCACCCATCAATCACTCCCTGTCACTATCTGTCAACGCTATTTTTTTTTATCCCCCCCCCCTGCTCCCTGCCCCCTCCTGATCACCCCCCACCCCTCAGATTCTCCCCAGACCCCCCCCCCAGACCACCCCCCCCTGTTTACTGTATGCATCTATCCCCCTGATCACCTGTCAATCACCTGTCAATCACCTGTCAATCACCCGTCAATCACCCGTCAATCACCCCTTGTCACTGCCACCCATCAATCAGCCCCTAACCTGCCCCTTGCGGGCAATCTGATCACCCCCCCACACCAATAGATCGCCCACAGATCCGACATCAGATCACCTCCCAAATCCATTGTTTACATCTATTCTCTCCTCTAAACACCCACTAATTACCCATCAATCACCCATCAATCACTCACTATCACCACCTGTCACTGTTACCTATCAGATCAGACCCTAATCTGCCCCTTGCGGGCACCCAATCACCCGCCTACACGCTCAGATTGCCCTCAGACCCCCCCTTATCAATTCGCCAGTGCAATATTTACATCTGTCCTTCCCTGTAATAACCCACTGATCACCTGTCAATCACCTGCCAATCACCTATCACCCATCAATCACCCCCTGTCACTGCCACCCAACAATCAGCCCCTAACCTGCCCCTTGCGGGCAAACTGATCACCCACCCACACCAATAGATCGCCCGCAGATCCGACATCAGATCACCACCCAAGCGCAGTGTTTCCATCTATTCTCTCCTCTAAACACCCACTAATTACCCATCAATCACCCATCAATCACCCCCTATCACCACCTGTCACTGTGACCCATCAGATCAGACCCTAATCTGCCCCTTGCGGGCACCCAATCGCCCGCCTACATGCTCAGATTGCCCTCAGACCCCCCCTTATCAATTCGCCAGTGCAATATTTACATCTGTTCTCCCCTGTAATAACCCACTGATTACCTGTCAATCACCTATCAATCACCCATCAATCACCCCCTGTCACTGCCACCCATCAATCACCCCCTGTCACTGCCACCCATCAATCACCCGCTGTCACTGCCACCCATCAATCAGCCCCTAACCTGCCCCTTGCGGGCAAACTGATCACCCACCCACACCAATAGATCGCCCGCAGATCCGACATCAGATCACCACCCAAGCGCAGTGTTTCCATCTATTCTCTACCCTAAACACCCACTAATTACCCATCAATCACCCCCTGTCACTGCTACCTATCAGATTAGACCCCTATCTGCCCCTAGGGCACTCAATCACCCGCCCACACCCTCAGAATGCCCTCAGACCCCAGCCCTGATCACCTCGCCAGTGCATTGCTTGCATCTATTCCCCCCTCTAATCACACCTTGAGACACCCATCAATCACCTCCTGTCACCCCCTAGCACACCTACCCATCAGATCAGGCCCCAATTTGCCCCGTGTGGGCTCCTGATCACTCGGCCAAACCCTCAGACCCCCTTCCGATCACCTCCCCAGTGCATTGATTGCATCTATTTTCCCCTCTAACCACCCCCTGAGACACCCATCAATCACCTCCTGTCACCCCCCTAGCACTCCTATCCATCAGATCAGGCCCAATACAACCTGTCATCTAAAAGGCCACCCTGCTTATGACCGGTTCCACAAAATTCGCCCCCTCATAGACCACCTGTCATCAAAATTTGCAGATGCTTATACCCCTGAACAGTCATTTTGAGACATTTGGTTTCCAGACTACTCACGGTTTTGGGCCTGTAAAATGCCAGGGCGGTATAGGAACCCCACAAGTGACCCCATTTTAGAAAAAAAAGACACCCCAAGGTATTCTGTTAGGTGTATGACGAGTTCATAGAAGATTTTATTTTTTGTCAAAAGTTAGCGGAAATTAATTTTTATTGTTTTTTTTTCCACAAAGTGTCATTTTTCACTAACTTGTGACAAAAAATAAAATCTTCTATGAACTCGCCATACACCTAACGGAATACCTTGGGGTGTCTTCTTTCTAAAATGGGGTCACTTGTGGGGTTCCTATACTGCCCTGGCATTTTAGGGGCCCTAAACCGCGAGGAGTAGTCTAGAAAACAAATGCTTCAAAATGACCTGTGAATAGGACGTTGGGCCCCTTAGCGCACCTAGGCTGCAAAAAAGTGTCACACATGTGGTACCGCCGTACTCAGGAAAAGTAGTATAATGTGTTTTGGGGTGTATTTTTGCACATACCCATGCTGGGTGGGAGAAATTTCTATGTAAATGGACAATTGTGTGTAAAAAAATCAAACAATTGTCATTTACAGAGATATTTCTCCCACTTAGCATGGGTATGTGTAAAAATACACCCCAAAACGCATTATACTACTTTTCCTGAGTACAGCGGTACCACATGTGTGGCACTTTTTTACACCCTAAGTACGCTAAGGGGCCCAAAGTCCAATGAGTACCTTTAGGATTTCACAGGTCATTTTGCGACATTTGGTTTCAAGACTACTCCTCACGGTTTAGGGCCCCTAAAATGCCAGGGCAGTATAGGAACCCCACAAATGACCCTATTCTAGAAAGAAGACACCCAAAGGTATTCCGTACGGAGTATGGTGAGTTCATAGAAGATTTTATTTTTTGTCACAAGTTAGCGGAAAATGACACTTTGTGAAAAAAAACTATTAAAATCAATTTCCGCTAACTTGTGACAAAAAAATAAAAACTTCTATGAACTCACCATACTCCTAACGGAATACCTTGGGGTGTCTTCTTTCTAAAATGGGGTCATTAGTGGGGTTCCTATACTGCCCTGGCATTTTAGGGGCCCTAAACCGTGAGGAGTAGTCTTGAAACAAAAATGACCTGTGAAATCCTAAAGGTACTCATTGGACTTTGGGCCCCTTAGTGCAGTTAGGGTGCAAAAAAGTGCCACACATGTGGTATCGCCGTACTCGGGAGAAGTAGTACAATGTGTTTTGGGGTGTATTTTTACACATACCCATGCTGGGTGGGAGAAATACCTCTGTAAATGACAATCTTTTGATTTTTTTACACACAATTGTCCATTTACAGAGGTATTTCTCCCACCCAGCATGGGTATGTTTAAAAATACACCCCAAAACCCATTGTACTACTTCTCCCGAGTATGGCGATACCACATGTGTGGCACTTTTTTGCACCCTAACTGCGCTAAAGGGCCCAAAGTCCAATGAGTACCTTTAGGATTTCACAGGTCATTTTGAGAAATTTCGTTTCAAGACTACTCCTCACGGTTTAGGGCCCCTAAAATGCCAGGGCAGTATAGGAACCCCACAAATGACCCCATTTTAGAAAGAAGACACCCCAAGGTATTCCGTTAGGAGTATGGTGAGTTCATAGAAGATTTTATTTTTTGTCAAAAGTTAGCGGAAATTGATTTTAATTGTGTTTTTTCACAAAGTGTCATTTTCCGCTAACTTGTGACAAAAAATAAAATCTTCTATGAACTCGCCATACTACTAACGGAATACCTTGGGGTGTCTTCTTTCTAAAATGGGGTCATTTGTGGGGTTCCTATACTGCCCTGGCATTTTAGGGGCCCTAAACCGTGAGGAGTAGTCTTGAAACGAAATTTCTCAAAATGACCTGTGAAATCCTAAAGGTACTCATTGGACTTTGGGCCCTTTAGCGCAGTTAGGGTGCAAAAAAGTGCCACACATGTGGTATCGCCGTACTCAGGAGAAGTAGTATAATGTGTTTTGTGGTGTATTTTTACACATACCCATGCTGAGTGGGAGAAATATCTCTGTAAATGGACAATTGTGTGTAAAAAAAATTAACAAATTGTCATTTACAGAGATATTTCTCCCACCCAGTATGGGTATGTGTAAAAATACACCCCAAAACACATTATACTACTTCTCCTGAGTATGGCAATACCACATGTGTGGCACTTTTTTGCAGCCTAACTGCGCTAAGGGGTCCAAAGTCCAATGAGCACCTTTAGGCTTTACAGGGGTGCTTACAATTTAGCACCCCCCAAAATGTCAGGACAGTAAACACACCCCACAAATGATCCCATTTTGGAAAGTAGACCCTTCAAGGTATTCAGAGAGGGGCATGGTGAGTCCGTGGCAGATTTAATTTTTTTTGTCGCAAGTTAGAAGAAATGGAAACTTTTTTTTTTTTTTTTTTTTCTCACAAAGTGTCATTTTCCGCTTACTTGTGACAAAAAATAATATCTTCTATGAACTCACTATGCCTCTCAGTGAATACTTTGGGATGTCTTCTTTCCAAAATGGGGTCATTTGGGGGGTATTTATACTATCCTGGAATTCTAGCCCCTCATGAAACATGACAGGGGGTCAGAAAAGTCAGAGATGCTTGAAAATGGGAAAATTCACTTTTTGCACCATAGTTTGTAAACGCTATAACTTTTACCCAAACCAATAAATATACACTGAATGGGTTTTTTTTTTATCAAAAACATGTTTGTCCACATTTTTCGCGCTGCATGTATACAGAAATTTTACTTTATTTGAAAAATGTCAGCACAGAAAGTTAAAAAAAAATCATTTTTTTGCCAAAATTCATGTCTTTTTTGATGAATATAATAAAAAGTAAAAATTGCAGGAGCAATCAAATAGCACCAAAAGAAAGCTTTATTAGTGACAAGAAAAGGAGCCAAAATTCATTTAGGTGGTAGGTTGTATGAGCGAGCAATAAACCGTGAAAGCTGCAGTGGTCTGAATGGAAAAAAAGTGGCCGGTCCTTAAGGGGTAGAAAGCCCTAGGTCCTCAAGTGGTTAAAATGAAATAAATATGGCAGCCTCCATAAAACTTTGCTTCAGTTGTCCTTTAACACGATGCAACACAGTGCACCGGAAGTATTCAAACAGCCACATTCCTGATGCAAATTCTGCAGCGCATTGCCTACCGCATGGATTATGCAGCAAAGCAAGTTAATGGGCGACGCAGTACGTTTTTACAACTAACACTTACACTCAGTGCTTCAGATTTGAAGAAAAAAATGATGCAGCATGTATAATTGCTACATAAAGCATTCTGCAATTTTATATTAATAAAGAGTAGTTTTCAGTTGCAGTCTAATGAGCTATGATTTTGTAAACATGGTAAAGAACTTAAATTATGTTACTGACAACCACATCAAAACTGTGGCTGTAAAGGTCCCACATCCTCAATTTTGTGTTTTGGAACATTGGAAAGAAGCAGTAAGGATGCCTTTGACTATTGTGTAAAAATGGTTGAATTTTCTGCAATGAGTGCTTTACTTGAGAGGCCAAGTTCCCAGTGGTGCGCTGCGGTGTAACAAATGCTATCCAATGTGGCTTACTGCACTGCAATGCACCACCTATGCAGCGTTCACAATGTGGTGGGTGTGTTGCGGTATAACGGGTTGCGATATGGTAATGCACTGCATGCAGGCTGACCAGTTAACATGCGTGTTAACAGTAGTAGTCAAAGATACTTTTCACTGATTGTATGCTTTACCGTACCCGACACAAAACGTGGATAACATGCTGTCACAGGAAACACAACACAAAGGCCACTATGAACATACTTTAAGGGTACATCTAAGGGGACTCCGATATACAAGCATTCCATAGGAACTCAACCCTCAGCGGAAACTTTTCCAATACCTGACTTTATTTATGCTTCATTGCGGTGTACACAGTATAGCAAAACCAGCACAACGTTTCGGGCGGAATGCCCTTTATCAAGTGCCACTTGATAAAGGGCATTCTACCCGAAACGTTGTGCTGGTTTTGCTATACTGTGTACACCGCAATGAAGCATAAATAAAGTGAAGTATTGGAAAAGTTTCCGCTGAGGGTTGAGTTCCTATGGAATGCTTGTATATCGGAGTTGATCTTGGAGGTGTGATGACCCTCTTGACCAGTGGAACTCCCCGCATCACAGTGTTTATACTGAGGCCCGGAGACTACCTCTATGCCATACATCTAAGGGGACACCAGAGATGCAAACACACAGGCCAACCATCATGAGATTTACAGCAGTAAATTCTGCAAGTCTTGTAGTTCTTGTAGTACTGTACTATACTAGATGTGAGGTTGGGTGGTCTAACACCAGGAGGAGCAGTTGAAAAAGTTGAGGCCAAAGATGGGCACAACAGATATATACCGATATATGTTGACACAATTGTTATTTATCGTAATATAGAAAGCCGTTACGCTATTGAGCAGGCAGCTGCAATTAAATTTAAATGTATCATATAATTGTTAGCGTGGATCGGTGGGTGTTAAGGTTAGGCACTACTGGGGGGGGGTCTTAGGGTTAGGGCCCATCAGGGGGGTCTTAGGGTTAGGCACCATCAGGGGGGTCTTAGGGTTAGCCACCACCAAGGGGGTCCTAGGGTTAGGCACCACCAGGGGTTCTTAGGGTTAGGCAGCACAAAGGGGGTTTTAGAGTGAGGCACCACCAGGGGAGGGTTCTGTGTGAGAGTAGGGACAGTTTAGGTTATAGTTAGGTTCAACATTATTGGTAAATTTACCGATAATGTAATACCGCAATTAAATAGTTATTTACCGTTTTTGTTATTTAACATTGCGCTTAAATTGTTATTTACTGATATTGCTAGTAATATCTATATTTAACGTTGCGCCTTAATTAGCTTGCGACTTTTTCAAATGTATGCACTCCAGGACATAATTCTAAATCAGCAGGACACAATTTTTAAAGACATCCATGTTGTTCATGTGGTAGGTATGTACATATTATCGAGTTACTTACTACGTATACGGATTTAGAAACTTAAGAAGTGATAAGCGTGCTTTAAGGTGCAAACAGAAAAGGAGGAAGTTCTCACAGAAATAAAGTAATGCAGTACAATGTCATGCTCTGGATAGTGATGTCATTGTCTTTTCTACTGTACATAGTGTGGAAGGTGTGGTGTTTTACAAAAGTGGCTGAATGTAGTTAGAAATATTTTTGGTCACGTAAAAAATATATATGTGTATTCAAGTTGTAAGGCAGGTCTTCTGCTTTACCTACAGTTTTAAGGAATTAAGCTATTTAAAGACTTTCTTCCACGTAGATGAAATATATGACGCAAGTACAGATATAAAAACTGTATTTTAGCCTAAGTAGTAAGAGCGTGTTTCTACAGTTCTCCTACAAAAAAAATAATTAGATTTATATTATTAAACTGCAGATCTTTCTGGAGTTTAACCCCCCTTGAAGACTAAGCGTTACTTACTGCAGGGTGCCTCCTTCATCTCTGAGTCATAGCCATTCATGCCAAACTTCTCATAGTAAATCTCGAAATGTTTATCAAGTTGCTGTGACCAGCCGTTGTTGTCTCCTGAAAGTGATGAAGAAAGCTGACATTACAATTATGGTTTGATATCAGATGAATCCTTATGCGAGCAACCCTCCCCCTCCCCCAAATAAAAAAAACACAAATCAACTGTCAAGTTATACTCTACACATCCTCTTCACATGTTTGTCATGATTACCAGCCAGATCTCTTCTCACCTGTGTCCTGCCATCAGCGATAATGTGATCTGACACAAAACCGCCAGCAGGAGATGGACAAGAAGCGAGCAGCATGCTAAACAAAAAAAGATGAAGAGAAGTGGATGTTTAAGGTAACTATAATACCTCCTGACATGCTACCACAATGGAAGTGGCGTAGCTAAGGAGCTGTGGGCCTCGGTGCAAGTTTTACAATGGGGCCCCCCAAGCACTCTATACATAGCAATTTATACGGCGCACAGAAACCTGCCAATGGCAACTACAGTGTTAGAGATGCAAGAGGGGATGGGGAACAGCTTGTTAATGATTACCACTATTCAAAGTATCTATAGAAGTGATTATTATGAGCACAGGACCAATAGAGAGCTAATACTGTAGTTGAGGGAGGGCTCTTCGGGGCCCCTCTGGCCCAAGGGCCCCGATGCGCTCGCAACCTCTGCAACCCCTATTGCTACGCCCCTGCACAATTGGGTGGGAGGTGTGTGTGTGCGGGTCTGTGTGACATAGCGATGTTTGTATTGGAGCATAACAATGCTTGTGGAATATCCGGACTATATTTGTAAAAGAAAGTGACAATATTTTTTAAGAATGGAGGGGGCAGTGATGTAACTAAAATTCATAGGGGCCCCAGCAAAATTATGATGCCCCCCAAATGTTTACACCCCTGCCATTCCCTTGACTCCCCTTGGTTCCCTTCACGGCCTTGAAGCCCATCTCACAAGGGTCATAAAACAAGTGTGGCTATCATGCTCTTCACACCCATAACAAGTGTAGCCACAAAAACACCTGATCTGAAGTATAGTCCCCTGTATCAGAGGAAGGGAAAGTTACTAGTTTGGGCCCCACCACTCTGGGCCACCAGCAATCACAGGGGCTGCTCCTCTCTAGTTACATCCCTGGGAGGGGACAAGACCATACCTGTGAGGGGACACGATTATATGTATGTGGAGAAACTAGCCTACATATGCTTCCCGTGTTGACTTGAGCCTTGATATCTTACCCATAAAAAAATGACCCTGAACTTTATTTTGAGCATATACAATATTTTTGAAAAACGATTTAGTACTGAAAACAAATTAATTAGTTATTTACTGTACAATTTTATGAAATAGGAAGTTCCAAAGGGGGAGCCAGATAACCCTAATAGCAACTGTCCAGAGAGGCAGACCTGGTAAGGTTTTTATATGTTACAAGTATATCAGGTCTGAATTTCATTGTTGATATACACGTGTTATGGTCAGCTGGGAAAACGGAAGACCTCTTCTACAGTTGTATCTTGGAGATCTTCTTTGAAATATGTCAATGACAGTTTCATTTATAATTCCCTATTTTCCTCTTATCAGAAATCCAACTCGGGCTCTTTCCATGAACTGCTGTCGTGAACTCCACCCTGCCAGAATTGCTTTTGCCAACAGTAATACTTCATCTGTCATGTGTGTCAGGACTTGTCCCACACTCACCTGTTCCCTTGAAATATTTATAAATGTACGTCCAACAAACAGTTTCATTACGGTCAGTGATCTATCATCCTGTTCTCAGTGACATCTGTATATTTATTTATTGCACATTTAAATCTCTGTCACTTTTCTTTTCACCTCATACAAATATGCTATACTCGGTGTTACAAGCCCTACTCCATAGAGCCAAATTAAGTAGAGATGTAGCGAACGGTTTGCCGGCGAACGGTTCCAGGCAAACATTGGGGGTTCGCGTTCGCCTGCACCAGGCGAACTTTTTCGGAAGTTCGATTCGCCCCATAATGCACTATGAGGGTCAACTTTGACCCTCTGCATCACAGTCAGCAGGCACATTGTAGCCATTCTGGCTACACTAAGCCCTGGTGCCCCACCCCCCCTTATATAAGGCAGGGTCCGGCAGCCATTACACTCACTCGTGTGCCTGCTAGTGAGAGGAAAGGGACAGCTGCTGCAGACTTGTTCTTCTAGGGACCGATTAGTTTGCTTCTTGGCTGCTTAGTTTGCTCCTGGCTGATTGTTATTGCTTTTATAGCACCCTAGCTCTTGTCAGAGCTCATCCTGTACTTTTTTTTTTTACTGTGTGTCAAACTGACACTTTTGTTGCATGCACAGCCTTGCTAATTGATAGTGTGTGTGTGTGCCACTGCCAGCAGCCCAGCACATTCAGTGACTGACTGCCTGTGTGTGTGACAGGGCACATTGTACTACCCAGTACTGCATATACCCAGTACCTGTTGTGTTTACTTAACCCACCTCATCACTGCATATACCTAGCTTTGTGTTGAGTGAACCCAGCTCACTGCATATACCTACTACCTGTTGTGTTTACTTAACCCACCTCATCACTGCACATAACTACCTGTAGTGTTGAGTGAACCCAGCTCACTGCATATACCTACTACCTGTTGTGTTGAGTGAACCCAGCTCACTGCATATACCTACTACCTGTTGTGTTTACTTAACCCACCTCATCACTGCACATAACTACCTGTAGTGTTGAGTGAACCCAGCTCACTGCATATACCTACTACCTGTTGTGTTGAGTGAACCCAGCTCACTGCATATACCTACTACCTGTAGTGTTGAGTGAACCCAGCTCACTGCATATACCTACTACCTGTTGTGTTGAGTGAACCCAGCTCACTGCATATACCTACTACCTGTTGTGTTTACTTAACCCACCTCATCACTGCACATAACTACCTGTAGTGTTGAGTAAACCCAGCTCACTGCATATACCTACTACCTGTTGTGTTGAGTGAACCCAGCTCACTGCATATACCTACTACCTGTTGTGTTTACTTAACCCACCTCATCACTGCACATAACTACCTGTAGTGTTGAGTGAACCCAGCTCACTGCATATACCTACTACCTGTTGTGTTGAGTGAACCCAGCTCACTGCATATACCTACTACCTGTTGTGTTGAGTGAACCCAGCTCACTGCATATACCTACTACCTGTTGTGTTGAGTGAACCCAGCTCACTGCATATACCTACTACCTGTTGCGTTTACTTAACCCACCTCATCAGTGCACATAACTACCTGTTGTGTTGAGTAAACCCAGCTCACTGCATATACCTAGCATCCCCCCGAGATGGACAAAATGGACAAACCAGGTAGAGGAAGAGGTAGAGGCAGACCCAGAGGAAGGCCACCAGGCACCGGCAGGTCTGTGCGAGGTGGTGTTGCTGTGATTTCGTGCGGACCTGCCCCAAAATACAGTGCTCAGAAGAAGGCACGTGCCATTACTTCCCAAAATCGTGAGGAGGTGATTGAGTATTTAACACAGAACACCTCATCTCCCGCAGCCACCAGCGCTACAACAAGCACCACATCCGCTGCATTTGACACTTCGCAGGAGTTATTTGGTGGTGGTGAAATCACCGATTCACAGCCACTACTGCAACAACAAGAAGAAGGCGCAGGTACACCACCTCCTACGTCTGAGTTAGGTGGCGATAGTATGGACGTAACGTGTGTGGATGTGGATGATGGACTACCTGAAGTTGGTGCAGTTGAGGAGGTTTCTGAGGAAAGCGCAGCTGGCCAGGAGGATTATGATGACGATTATACGGATACCACATATGTTCCCGGTAGAGGAGATGACTAGGGGGACAGTTCAGAGGAGGATTCAGAGAGGACTAGGAGGAGACGACTCCATGATAGAAGCAGAGGGAGCTCATCCTCAGAAACAGCTGGGGGCAGTGTCCGGCGCCATGTATCGCCAGCTATGGCCAGACAGCCAACATGCCCTTCAACGTCAGCTGCTGATGCCACCGTAGCGGCATCAGCCCAGGGGGGCTCAGCGGTTTGGAAATTTTTTAACGTGTGTGTCTCAGATCGGAGCAAAGCCATCTGTTGTCTCTGCCAGCAAAAATTGAGCCGTGGAAAGGCCAACTGTCACGTAGGGACAAGTGCTTTAAGAAGGCACCTGGAGAGAAGGCACAAACAGCTATGGCAAGAACACCTGAGGAAAAGCAGCACCCCTCAAAAGACAAGCCGTGGAGAACAACCGTGGCAGCCGTCACAGGGGGCTTCTGCTGCTCCACGTTCCCATGGTATTGTTCATGGCTGGGGTGAGGAAGAATGGATACACTTTCAAACAATTTAAAAATACAACCATCTAAACTTTCAAACAATTTAAAAATACAACCATCTAAACTTTCAAACAATTTAAAAATACAACCATCTATCATTTTCAAAAAATTTAAAAAAAGGGCAAAAAAACTTGCCCTCCGTAAAACATTCTTGGCAAATGCTTTCGACTTGGTTTGTCTTCCGCTGGCTCAAGGGTCCATCTGACCACAGATGCCTGGTCTGCAAAGCACGGTCAGGGCAGCTACAGCATGGGTCTCAGCAGGCTCCCACTTCGGGCCGGAATCCAACCTTCATTCCCCGCGGTGACAATGGCAGACTTGCCCTCCATAACGGATTCCCGTTAAAGGATTTAAAGTTAATTCATTTCAAATACACAGCAGGGCCTCGAAAGTCCGCCTCCTGTATTGTTATTTTTGGTCACTACCTCGGGGCGGGCGTGCATGCCTGCCTGCTGCCCTCCTTGGATGTGTAGTGGTAGCAGTTTCTCAGGCTCCATACCGGATTCCATCCCTCATTCCCCGGCCATTACCCGGGGTCACAAATGGCAGACTTGCCCGCCTCCATATGATTCTCGTGAAAGGAATGTGGTGTCATCTTAGCCCAGGGCCGGGCCGAGGCATAGGCTGGAGAGGCTCCAGCCCCAGGGCGCAGTGTAGGAGGGGGCGCAGAATTCATTCAGCTGTCATTCCTAATTGTGTTTGAAGCAGAGAGAAATAAGAAAAAGGGATACATGGCAGTAACTGCAAGCCAGATAACTAGATATTAAGGTGCTGGGGAGGTTGTGGGCCCTGTGGCGCCTCTTAGTCTAATAGCAATCAGTGTGTGACGGCTGGGGTGGAGGGGATGGGGGGCGCACTTTGTTGTCTCAGCCTTGGGTGCTGGAGGACCTTGTCCCGGCTCTGTCTTAGCCCGCCATAACTGGTTCTCGTTAAAGGATTTAAAGTACATTAATTTCAAATACACAGCAGGGCCTCGAAAGTCCTCCTCCTGTATTGTTATTTTTGGTCACTACCTCCGGGCGGGCAGGCGTGCATGCCTGCCCGCTGCCCTCCTTGGATGTGTAGTGGTAGCCGTTGCTCAGGCTCCACACCGAATTCAGACCCCTCATTCCCTGGCCATTACCCGGGGTCACAATGGCAGACTTGCCCGCCTCCACAGGATTCTCATTGTAGCGGTACTGAACAAGTACACAGCAAGTAGAAAATGTAATTTAAAAACAAAACGTAAGCTTTTTAGCAATGCCATGGAAAGTTGAGAAGGAAGTCACACATTACCTGACATCACTGAGCGAGGAAGAGCAATCTCGCCATGTTGCGCAGTAGTCCAGCATGGCCGTCACTACACAAACAGCTGTTTGCGGTGCGTTACACAGTGAGTTTGGTGTGTCAGTGTGAAGCAGTACTCTAATTACACTCCCTGATTGATGTATACACATGCAAGATGTTTGAAAGCACGTTAGGCCTGCAATTTAGCATTCAATGTGATTTCTGCCCTTAAAACGCTGCTTTGCGTCACATCCAGATTTTCCCCGGGACTTTTGGCATGTATCCCACTCCGCCATGCCTCCCTCCAGGTGTTAGACCCCTTGAAACATCTTTTCCATCACTTTTGTGGCCAGCATAATTTTTTCTAATTTTCAAAGTTCGCCTCCCCATTGAAGTCTATTGCGGTTCTCAAACTTTTTCGCGAACCGAACCTTCCGCGGAAGTTCGCGAACTCGGTTCGCGAACTGAAAATCGGAGGTTCGCGACATCTCTAAAATTAATCCATGCCATGCACTGATGAGGATCAAACAATCCGAAACAGTCTGTATGCATGTTGGATTATTATGGCTCTGTACAAATTAACAAGGTGACACATCATTGCAGGTGTGTTTACCTCCCAAGCAGAGACATAGAAAATAATTTTTCCTATTTAAACCTGGCCCTTTGTACAGAATATAAAGAAATACAGATCTGCATAGCTGCCATCAGGATTGTTCCACTACTCAAATTACGAAAGAAAATATTGCATAAGAATATTATCTATCTAAAGGACTAAATGTGTTGATCAGTAATACCTCTTTGACAAATTTATCTCACAATTCTTTTCTCGGACAATCTCAAAACTGCTTCCGCACATTAAGAATAGATATAAAAGTTTTAGAAAACAGACTGAAATAATCCAAACAGACAGCTGGAAATGACGTAGAGTACATTCTACCAGTTATCTCAGGAAGAACATGGTGTTCTGTAAATGGATTAACACCCAGGACTAATACAGATCCTGCCTCAGGGCTTCTATACTGATAACAGCTTCCCACATTACTTGCTATTTCTTGAAATACTCCATTAAGGCTAAGGAATAAAAATAATTTGAAGTTCAGCTAAACATAACTCAATGGACAATCCTAAAACGGCCTTTAAATACAAGCACACCAATTTAATGACTTATAATGAGTTTCAATCAGACATGAGCAATAGAAATCTCAAATCGTTTATAAATGATCCACCACCCCATGGCACATAAATGTCTCAATAGCCACCAGCCTAGGGATGCTCATTCAGATTTCAAGGAGTAATTTCCACTTTTTCTATTAGAAATCGGAAAACGAATTTCTGTGGAAATATCACATTACTGAAACTCTGTAATTTTAGCCCAATCATAGAACTCAGAGTCAGAAGCAATGCACCAAACAGAGAATGCAGAGCCAATTCAGAAGTACTTGGCCAATAAGAGAATGCAAAAAAAAAAAGAAGACTCCTTGGAAATCGGAAAATAGGAATCAGAAATCGGATTTCTGCTGAAATGCTGCATTACTGCAACTCAGAAATTTTAGCCCAGTCACAGAACTTGGACCAATCAGAGAATGTAGACTTGCAGAGTCATCTCGGAAGTATTTGCCCAATCGAAGAATGCAAAAAAAAATGACAAAAAAAGACTACTCAGAAAACAGAAATTGGCATTGACAGAAATCAGAATTACCGCAGAATCGGAAATCGGCATTTCGGACCATCACTACTTCAGCCATTCACCAGATCATATGGTTGCTTCATCACAGACCAGCAATTGCATTTGAACATAATGTTCTATATTCAGTGCCTGCTCCTCCTTTCTCCGGCCAGCTACTCTCTCCACCAGCATATTCTGAACTCCAATGAACACTGACTTGTGTAATACAATATTTATTACTCAAACTAAAACCAGTAATGAACCCACAGTTTGAAAACAGCCATAAGAACAGGGTTGCCCGTGTAGTACTTTTTAAAACCAACACGGACCATTTATATTGCGCTTTTCTCCTGGCGGACTCAAAGTGCCAGAGGATGCACTCTATAGGCAGTAGCAGTGTTGGAGAGACTTGCCCAAGGTCTCCTACTGAATAGGTGCTGGCTTACTGAACAGGCAGAGCCGAGATTCGAACCCAGGTCTCCTGTGTCAGAGGCAGAGCCCTCAACCATTACACCATGCAGCCACTAACCCGCCCGGATCCGGGTACCCAGATATCCGGATCCGATTCGGGTATCCGGATCCGACCTTGCGGATATCCGAGTAAATTCGGATATCCGACCAAATTACCCACGGGTACCCGACCTATCCGGGTATCCGGATAGAAAAAATGGAAGTGCCCTTTAAATAGCTTTAAAAAGGGTTTTTAGGGGTAAATGATGCATGTAGCATTATGATTTTTTAAAGGGAAACACTAATTTATTGTTTGGTGGACATAAAATGAAAAAAAAAAAAAAAAGCTGTCAATTAACATCAGGACTAGATTCCAGACAGCGGTCGTGCAGCCCACATTGTGTCCAAAGTCCAATCGCATAACTGGGATATGACAGTTTTCAGTCCAGACACCTCCAAAAAATGACACCGCAATTGTGTTCTGGGTTGAATTTAGGTGGTGGTATCAGCAGCAGTGGCCTTTGGCACCGCGACGGTGGGAGCCAGCGCCAGCTCGCTTCAGCCTCTTCAACTCCTCATGCTCAACATCTTTTTGGGCCAGATGGGTGATGAAGCTGGAGGTGCCATACTTGTAGGGGTCACAACCTCTGCTCATCTGTATTTTGCACACATTGCATATGGCAAACTTGCTGTCCAATGAGGGCAGAGTGAAAAACCGCCAGATTGGGGAGGTGAACATTCCCCTGCGGCCTGAATGGGATGCTGCGGCTTTTCTCCCTGTGGCGGTTGGGGGTTGAGTGGTGGGGCTGGTGGTAGCGGCAGAAGGATGTGGTGGGTCCCGCATTCCACGGCCACTGTCTGCAATGCTGATCCTCCGTGCCAAACTCACCGATGCATCCTCCTCCTCAGAGTCAGAGCTGACATCCCCATCCTGTGGATGGTAGTCACGGTCCTTCACCCATCAACATCATACCCCCCCTCCTCAAAACCCAGAACAGCCTCCTCAAACTCCTAACAACCCTGAGTTCAATCGTGGCGCCTGGAGCGAAAAGCTCCCTGACTGAGGGTAGGCTGCTCACTGGGGTCAACACTGACACGGCAGACCTTCTGAGGGTGGCCATAATGTTGCTCCCTGTCCTCTTGCCCTTACTGCCCCTCCCCCGGCTGCCGGTGCCAGCAGACATAGTACAACTTATATGTGATGATGTCACCAGATGATGTGGGGTACTTTTACTTTAATGGAATCGGGGTTGGACTTTAAATCAAGTCAGCACGGAGTGACAGACCGCAGAGTAGAGGACAGACAGTGCACACTATCTGTCTAACTGTCACACTGACAATGCCCAGCACAGCAGCACTGCAGTAATCTGTAGTAAGCTAACACAGTACTACTCTCTCTAACAACTAACTGCAGTACTAACTAACTATATAATACAATACAATAACACAGTAACCCTATTCCCTAACCTATACTGTCCTGCTGGCCTGCACAGCACACACAGACACAGACAGCAGGACCCAACTGAGTGAATGAAATCAAACAATTACACTAGCTAGCTAAAAAAACAATAGAACAATAGTGTAGTGAAGGTGTTTAGCACTCAAAGCTTTAGGTTTATCACTGTATACACGCAGCACTTGCTAAGCCAACAGCACTGGAGCAAGTCTGTCAGTGACCAGCCAGCCAGCCACACAAGCAAGGACGATCTGTCTCATCATGCCAGCCCTCCTTATTACACAGGGGGGCTGGCCAGGGTTCCCTTCTGTGATTGGGTGCCAGGGCTTAGGCTGGAAGGCCTCTGATTGGCTTAATGAGGTCAGGTGGGGCTGGCCAGAGTTCCCCTCTGTGATTGGGTGCCAGGGCTTAGGCTGGAAGGCCTCTGATTGGCTTAATGAGGTCAGGTGGGGCTGGCCAGAGTTCCCCTCTGTGATTGGGTGCCAGGGCTTAGGCTGGGAGGCCTCTGATTGGCTTAATGAGGTCAAGTGGGGCTGGCCAGAGTTCCCCTCTGTGATTGGTTGCTAGGGCTTCTGCTGGGAGCCCTCTGATTGGCTGGGAGCCTTCTGATTGGCTCAATGACATCATCTCCCTTGTTACAGTACCCGGATATCCGTCGGATATCCGCGGGTACCCGCGGGTATCCGGATTATGCGGCCAGATACCTGCATAGAGCTCCTCTAAAAAATGACTCAGAGATCAGTCTTAGGTATAAATGCTGTGTTATTGTAAAACCACAATTATCCACATACACACAACCTTGATCCCTCAGTATTGCACCAACCCTTCCAAACAAACCCGGAGCGGTGGCCACCGTTACACCCGCTCCGGGTTTGTTTGGAAGGGTTGGTGCAATACTGAGGGATCAAGGTTGTGTGTATGTGGATAATTGTGGTTTTACAATAACACAACATTTATACCTAAGACTGATCTCTGAGTCATTTTTTATAGGAGTTTAAAGTTGTGTTATGCACAAAACAATAGGTTGTTATTACACCTGCATAGAGCTATCCGAATCTGGCCCCAGGTATCCGGAATCCGGATCCGACCGGATAGAGGAAAAATGGTCGGATACCCGGGTTTACCTGGGTACCCGGATTAGCATCCCTGCATAAGAACAATTCTACTTGCAACCTGCTCTAGTATGTCACCTCAAGCATGTCAGTCCAAGTCCACCTCCCAAAGCTACAGCCCTCCTACACATTTCATCCTACAATGGACTCATCCAGGGATCAGTGCACTCACTGATGCCAGTTTAAGCTGTGTTGCACTGTGTGAGCACTGGTTTAGAGGTGGCAGCTTGTTCATATTATAGATACTGCACCATGATCTATATCTGAACTCTTTTGAAAAACATACTGATAAGGTGGGAGCCAATCAGATCATTGCAAATCCGGACAAGGGCTGTTTCACAACTGTGGTGCTTCTTGTAGCTAGATTATAGGGGGTCAAAGATGTTGTATCTGTATAGCCTGGCTTCAAGTTGCAAATACACAGGCTGGATAGCACCACACTTTCAGACAGGTAGGAAACCTCCCTGCTTGGCCTCAAGAGTTTACTATTTATTTTAGTGAAATGCTGGCCTGAACAGATCAGGACATTTCAAAATGAACTATGTTGGGCCAAGGCCCAGGTTGCAAGTAGTCTGACAAAGGTTTAGAAGGATGTTTGAGATTTCTTCTTTTTTAGTAATTACCTTAAATACTGGCTAGTACTTTCTAGTCTTCTTTGAGGGTATATAAACCCATATAAATAATGCACTTCTTTATGGAAAGCAGTAAAAATAATTGCGTATCACTACACTATCTTATCACTGCATAGGTAATGGACTGTCTTTTCTAAATATGTTCAGAGTATTGTTAGCATTCTGCTGTATCCAGGGTAATCTAGCATCATAAAGCAAAATCGATGGCTCATAACCAATGCAGTGGATGCCTGCCATGTTATTGGAAACAGGCAATAGAGAGCTTCAGAAACATTGGCATGCAACACAATAATAAATGCATAAAAGTATATTGGTGTCCAAATGTATAAAATGCATACTAGGCTACTGACTTAATTCCAAATCATGACTCTGTGTAACAGGACACACTGCTATCGAGCAAAGATGGGTGTTGAGCCAGATGAGTTCATTGTCTTGACGTGCCTGTAAAGGTAAAGATAGAGGCAGTTCTGCTGATAGACTAGCACAGGACAAACCAAGCCGCAAGAGTGCAGATCAGTGTAGTCCTGTCACACACAGATTCAAAGCTCGCTGTGTTTATAATAACTTTTGTTTGTGCCCCTGAGATATACAGCTTATGCATATTCTGTGTACCTAATCATAGCCTTGGTCTGACTAGTTGCCTGATGTAAGAGAAGAGCAGCTGCCGGAGAGATACTTAGAGAGCGCATTTCCTCTTGCGCAGACTGGCCGCGACTGGCTAAAGTTACGGGACCTGGTACCGGCAATACAGAAGGCTGAGGACGGCGGCGTGGGAGCAATTCGTGCGCATGGGGCTGGAGGAAGCCCCAGGTATGTATACAACTTTTAGTTTATATGTTTCTGGTTTCCTATAAACTCCCAGCAAGGGCCAGCAGTAAATAGCTTGGGATACTGATTTTTAAATATATATTTTGTGAGGGGAGTGTATATAAAACATGATTACATGTTCAGATAAATATTATATTAATACACAATTTTTTAAGTTACATTATTAAAAACAACAGTATATCCCTACTACCAAGCCTTATTAATGCCTTCATCAACCATGCTGACTTGGTGGCCAGTAGGGTGGAAGAGAATCCCAGCCTGCATGTCTTTCAACAATGGGGCGAGCACCTTGCAAAACCTTCCCCCTTGGAAGCCAACCTTGCCCATAAGTTGATGTCCCCTTCTGGTGTCTAGGAAGAGGTAGGGATAATTATATGGAGGGCTTATGGTGCCATCTGGAGATACTTCACTCCATTAAAGAGTCGCCATACTGCCACCTTCCTTTGAGGAAAATAAGTAAAAGAGAACCCTTTAGGAATCTACTACAAAGGGTGAAAAATTGCAGAAAGCATAAGCAGGGCCTGACCAAGGCGGAGGCAAGAGAGGCTCCAGCCTCAGGGCACACAAATCACTCAGCCATCATTCCCCTATTGTGTTTCAAGCAGAGAAAAATAAGAAAAGGGGATATGTGGCAGTGACTGCAAGCCAGATAACTAGAGATTAAGATGTTGGCTGGGTTGGGGACCCTGGGCCACCTCTTAGTCTAATACCAATCAGTGTGTGACGGCTGGGGTGGGAGGGACGGAGAGGCGCCATTTGGTGTCTCAGCCTTGGGTGCTGGAGGACCTTGTCCCGGCTCTGAGCATAAGGCAGGAAACCGCAGTGTCCGTAAAAAAACCCCACACAGACACAGGGAGAACATACAAACCTAACGGGGAGAACATACAAACTCCAAGCAAATAATGCCCTGGCTGGGATTCGAATCAAGGACCCAGCACTGCAAGGCGAGAGTGCTATTCACTACGCCTCTGTGCCACCTGTTATTCCCATCTTAGATGAGAATTTCAGATTGTAGAAGGGAATTAATGTTTTCTCAGTCTATATCTTGATTCAGAGGCTTACAAATAACCTAGCAAGCATTAGTCTCAATGCCAATTGTGAGTATCACCATCTATTTCCATTGACTGGATGAAGTTGTTCACAGCTGCTGTAATAGCATTTTCACTATGTATTGTTCAGGTGCCACTGCAGATCACGCTCAACTAAACAAAGACAAGGGCATGTGTCCTGATATCAGGGTGGCTTTACTGATGAGACACTGACTGCAATTCTCTGCTGAGAAGAAATCATGTCATGAGGCTGACAAAATAACATCCCTACAGGTAACCCTAAGTTATCCCAGTTTATAACTAATGGCTTTATTGGAAGCGCCAAGCTTGTTCCGTCTTTATGTAAAAGCCTAGCTGTACATTCACATGGGAGTTTCCGAGAATGGGGATTGAATATAGATGCCAACATGAACATTATATAGTATTTACTCGGCAAGGCAGTGCATCAAATCAGCAAGCCTGGCAGCAGCATACAAGAAACTGATGAACACGTATAAGTCTGGTGTTATAATTTGCCGAACAAAAGGCCCAGCACAGTGGTATAAAAATAGCAACTGCTATTTTCTGCAGTGAATTTTATAGCTTGATGTGATTGAGTTTCTAAGGAGAGTCAGGATATTCCAAAATGTGCTGCATTCCAAGCTGCGTCTCAAAGCTCTAGTTCAGTTATTTTTTTGTAACTGCATTTCATAAAAATAAAAGTATAAACTATGCAAATTTAAAGGACCGGAGACCGCGCATACCCGCCGCAATAGCCGTCACCGCCGCACGCCGGGATCCTCCTGACATCCACTCTGCCGTCTCTATGATAGCAGAGTCATGTGAGCCGGTCAGGAGCCGCTTTCATTGGCTCCTGACCGTGTCTATCAATGTAAGCCAATGGGATCGGCTTACATTGATAGACATGGCTAGGAGCCAATGAAATCGACTCCTGACCGTCTCACATGGCTCTGCCGTCATCGAGACAGGCAGAGCCAGTGAGCTGCGGCGAGAAACGTCGGGTTTGAGCGGTGCAAAGTGACGGAAACGGTGGATATGCACTGTGGCAGTGATTGAAATGTACATCCTGCCAGCCAGAAGCCCACCAAAACAGGGCGTATTTTCAATCACTGCGGTCCTTAAAGAAAACCTGAACTGAAAATAAAAAGTCAAAATAAACATACACAAGTCATACTTACCCCCCGTGTAGTCTACTCCTCAATCTCTTTCTCCTTTCCAGCGTCCTGTTTGTCCACTGTGATCAATGAAATTTTCTGAACTCAGTTTTGAAAATTTGACCATTACACCATAACAGCTTCCTGGTCAGCACACTGTTAAACTGTAACATCGCCCACTTGAGCCATAGGGAAACACACATCAGTTCTCCTCTCAGCTATAACTGAAAGCAACTGATAAATAACTGACAGCAACTGGAAGGGATCATTGTCAGAAGAAAATGGTGCGCTTCTGAAAGGAACTGATGGCAAGGTAACTATGTAATGTTCATTTGAAGTTACCTCGTGTTTATTTTAAATAATTTTACTCAGTACAGGTTCCCTTTAGGTAGATAAAATCTGACTAAACAGGTTTTGGAAATGGGAATTCTCTGTTTTGTTTTTTATTTTGTTTTCAAAAGCATTTCCTAAACGGCAGTTACTAAGTCTAACTGCCAAAATACTAAGATACCAGCCAGCCTCCCTAATGGCAGTTAGACTTAGCAACTGCCTTCAGGCAATGCCTTTAAAATTAAAGGACCACTATTGGGAAAAAAGTAGGCAGTTAAAATCTGACAGAACCGACAAGATTTGGGCCAGTCCATCTCCTCATGGGGGATAATCAGGGTTTTCTGTTTTCAACAGCATTTCCTGAACAGCAGTTGCAAAGTCTAACTGCCAAAAAAGTGTGCAAGTGAGTGGGGAGGCTGGCTGGTATCTTACTATTTTGGCGGTTAAACTGCTGTTCAGGAAATGCTGTTGAAAACAAAGAAAACCCTGAAAATCCTCCATGAGGAGATGGACTGGCCCAAAACGTGTCAGTTCTGTCAGATTTTAAAGAGACTCTGAAGCGAGAATAAATCTCGCTTCAGAGCTCATAGTTAGCAGGGGCATGTGTGCCCCTGCTAAACCGCCGCCATCGCGCGGCTAAACGGGGGTCCCTTACCTCACAAATCCCCTCCGTGCAGCGGGGGATCTCTTCCGGATAAAGGCAGGGCTAATGGCCACAGCCCTGCCCCACACACGTCTGTCAGTGCGTATCTCCGCCTCCCCCCGCCCCTCTCAGTCTTCCTTCGCTGAGAGGGGGGAGAGGCGGCGATGCGCCGCTGATAGACGCGCTGTGAGGCAGGGCTGCAGCCATTAGCCCTGCCTCTAGGAGCAGCAAAATCTACGACTGATTTGCGGGCGGGGGGTTTGGGGGTGAAGGGACCCCCGTTTAGCCGCGGGATAGCGGCGTTTTAGCAGGGGCACACGTGCCCCTGCTAACTATGAGCTCTGAAGCGAGAATTATTCTCGCTTCAGTGTCTCTTTAAATGCATAATTTTTTTTTCACGATAGTGGTCCTTTAACCACTTTACCCCCGCGCGTACGTATTTCTCCGCCCCTTTTTCCATCCTTTAACAACCAGGGACGGAGAAATACGTACTTTCCGCGTTCCCGACGGTGTCCGCGCTCCCGCTCGTAAACACGCCGCCCACCGCTAGTAAACACGCCGCCGCCCGCTCGCCCAGAGATCAATGAACGGGAAAATCCATTCCCGTTCGTTGATCTAAGCCCCGCAATGATCCGCTGCTCTCCTATGGGCAGCGCGATCATTGTGAGAAAAAACTCACGTGTCCAGCCTCATTATACTTCCTCCAAGCCTCCGGAAGGAAGCTTGGAGGTCGCATTAAAACAAAAAGTTACTGTGGCCATCTTGTGGCCAAATAGTAAACTACACCCTACACATTTTTCACATACAAATAAATGACTTTTACACATAAAATTAACTCATTACCTCCCACACTCCCCATTTTTTTTTTTTTTTGTAATTAAAAAAAATTAAAAAGTTTACAATTAAAAAAAATACATAAATAGTTACCTTAGGGACTGAACTTTTTAAATATTTATGTCAAGAGGGTATAACACTGTTACTTTATAAACTATGGGCTTGTAATTAGGGATGGACGCAAAAATGAAAAAAATGCACCTTTATTTCCAAATAAAATATTGGCGCCAAACATTGTGATAGGGACATAATTTAAATGGTTTTATAACCGGGACAAAAGGGCAAATACATTTCATGGGTTTTAATTACAGTAGCATGCATTATTTAAAAACTATAATGGCCGAAAACTGAAAAATAATTATTTTTTTCCCCACATTTTTCCTATTTTCCCATTAAAACACATTTAGAAAAAAATAATTCTTGGCATAATGTCCCACCTAAAGAAAGCCTAATTGGTGGCGGAAAAAACAAGATATAGTTCATTTCATTGCGATAAGTAATGATAAAGTTATAGACGAATGAATGGAAGGAGCGCTGAAAGGTGAAAATTGCTCTGGTGCTCAGGGGGTAAAACCCCTCAGTGGTGAAGTGGTTAAAATACAAAAGTGAGAATGCAAGGATCTGGCGGGATGCTGTCTGTGCTGGCCAGGTACGCACTGTTAACAGTCGGCAGCCTTCTCTCCCTTCCTGCCGCTACTTCCTCCTTTCCATAGTAAACCTGAATTAATATACAGTACAATATATAGATATGAAAGTAACATCCCGGGCCACTGTTATTTAGGCCAAATGTCATAGATTTAAGCTTGACCAACGTTTTGCAACTGACAGCTGCTTCTTCAGTGACCCAAATAACACATTATTAAATTAAATATTTCCACATATGTTATTTGGGTCTCTGACAAAGTGATCATTGGTTGCTAAACATACTGTATATCCAGTTAGTGTCTATAACATTTCAGTTGGACAACAGCGAATTGAGCTGCAACTTCTATAGTTTTCTATATACTTTGTGAATTAGTATAATTGTAAAATAAACATCGATGAATCATTAGACAGCTTGCAACTGCAAATTGTTTGAAAGGATGTTAAAGGACAAATGGGACGACAAAATAAAACTATCTTTACTTACCTGGGGCTTCTTCCAGCCCCTAAAAGTCACGTGTGTTCCTGGCCGCAACTCCGGGCTTCTCCCGTCTCCCACTGGCAGCCTCTGAAGATCGCCAACCCCCAATGGGTTGACTTCTTCTGCCCATGCACAGGCCTGCGCCCACACTGCACGTGAACACACCCACATCACTGGGAGCATACTGCACCTGCACAGTACTACTGTTCAGGTGCAGTACGCTCCCGATGATGTGTGTGCATGTCTGCACATGCGGAGAAGGCTGTTACTTTGGTGATACTTCAGATGCTGCCAGCAGGAGACAAGAGCTGCGGCCAGGGACACACGTGACTTCTAGTGGCTGGAGGAAGCCCCAGGTAAGTAAAGATAGATTTATTTAGTTGCCTCTCTTGTCCTTTATATATTAACCTGTTGGGTGCAGCTAATTGAAATCTATGCCTTGCTTGGAGCCCCTTGTTCCTGCCAGGGTGTAGATTATAATGTCCCATTGCCACATGCTCCATAGCTAATGCTACTCTACCGCTGCCCCTGCACTCCACTGACTCAGCTGTCTCATGACAGCTGAGCTCCGTGCTCCAATTTCATTGGCTCCTGGCACTTTGATCAATATGAGCCAATCACAGTGGTCACAGCCGAATACGGGATAAAAAAATGGCTTAAGGGACTAGAGCCTTTCAGTAATGAAGGGGTTAAAGGAATACTGTAGGGGGTCGGAGAAAATGAGTTGAACTTACCCGGGGCTTCTAATGGTCCCCCGCAGACATCCTGTGCCCGCGCAGCCACTCACCGATGCTCGGGCCCCGCCTCCGGTTCACTTCTGGAATTTCCGACTTTAAAGTATGAAAACCACTGAGCATGCGTTGCCGTGTCCTTGCTCTGGCTGATGTCACCAGGAGCGTACTGTGCAGGCCCAGTATGGTCTGTGCCTTCCGCAGTACACTCCTGCTGACAACAGCGGGAGCAAGGACAAGGCAATGCAGGCGCAGTGGTTTTCAGACTTTAAAGTCTGAAATTCCAGAAGTGAACCGGAGGCGGTGAGTGGCTGCGCGGGCACAGGATGTCTGCGGGGGACCTTTAGAAGCCCCGGGTAAGTTCAACTTATTTTCCCCCTTACAGTATTCCTTTAAGTAATTTGAGATTCAGCAGTCTCTATTGTACATCTGAAATACTACTACTTACCGCAGGAAAACTCAGTTTTTTTTTCTTGCTCAGTGATGTCAAATTGACCCTACTGAAGGATGTAAAACATACAGCAAGGTCTTTTATTTTATTTTGTTAAATTTGGGGATTTAGGAGGATGTGGTGCAAATTTTCGATTTCCATCTATATATTGTATATGAATGAGCTCAGTAAAAGCAGCTTTCCTACATTCCCACCTCTTGTTTACGCCCTATTCTTTTAGACTGTAAGCTCGCAAGGGCAGAGCTCTCTCCCTTTTGTGTCTTGTAATGGTGGCCACTAATGATCCAATCTTTTTCATCCAATCTTACCATTTCTATGTAATATAAGGGGCTGCTTATAGTATCTATTCAATATATTCAGTCAGTTTACTCTTCTACTACATAGATTTGGTAAGATTGGATGAAAAAGATTGGATCGTTAGTGGCCACCTTAAGATGCTGCAAGTTTTGTTAATCGCTATACATTTGTCACTACTACTATCATATTTCTACCACTACTGTATTATGTACAGATGTGTACCTTTGTCTGATTCTTTCTCTGTACAGGGCCACAGAATATGAAGGCACTATAATTATTATTATTTAACATTGATATAGGGTGCAGTGATTAGCGCTCTTACCTTGCAGCACTGGATCCCCAGTTCGAATCTCAGCCAGAGCACTATCTGCATGGAATTTGTAAGTTCCCCTGTGTCTGGGTTTCCTCCAGGAACTCTATTTTCCGCCCATATCCCAAAAACATTCAGATAATTTCATTGGCTTCCCCCTAAATTGGCCCTAGACTATTCTACATACACTACAGGATATACACATAGACATATGACTATGGTAGGGATTAGATTGTGAGCCCCTCTGAAGGACAGTTGAGTGACAAGACAATATATTCTGTACAGCGCTGTGGAAGATGTCAGCACTATATAAATAATATTACAACTTGAGGAAAAAAGATCCGGGCACCAGCTTGCCGTTCAGCAGTCACCTTTAATTACGAACGGCAAGCTGGTGCCTGGATCTTTTTTCCTCAAGTTGTAATACTGATTGATGTTTATCTGGAGGCACAGCAACTGCACCTACATACCCACTGGGCCAGCTGTCATCTAGTGCCGATCGACTTCCTTTAGTGGTGTAGCTATATAAATAATAATAATAATAATAATAATCTTTTGCAGTTCTTTCTCACAGCGTTCAGTCATGTCACTAACTGCTAAGCAAGTGACTTCGGCGATATAGCAGCAGTGCTATGATGTTCAACCCGCATAAGGGTAATTCAGGGATCCGGCAATTGCTTCAACTTGGAGGGGGAATAGTCTTTAACGCCACCTGGGAGTTTAGCGGCAGCAGGGAGAGCAGTCATTCGGCTCACCCTGCGCCCAACTCACCGGCGGCCGTTACATATGTACACCACTAACTGTCCCTCAGAGGGGCTCACAATCTAATCTCTACCATAGCAAAATTATGTAGAGAAGATAGATCGACACCGGGATGCAAGGCAAGGTTGGAAGAAAGAGATGCGGTGGTTGTGCCTCCAGAAACTTGACATTCCAATATAACAAGTAGAAGAACAAAGGAAAGGAGTCCGGGCACCAACCACAAGATGCAGATCAAACGTCACCTTTATTCCATTTCCAACACACCTGACATAAATTGCAGTATTAGTGGCCTGACAGCCGTTTCACAGGCAAAGACCCACTTCGTCAGAGGCAAAAATAAAGTTAACCAACGTTGCTGCACAAATGGACCTGACGTGCCGGGACCACCCATGGAGTCACAGGGAATCTTCAATAATCACCGAAGGTCTGCACCGTCAAACGTTCAAATTTCTTTATTTATAGCCCTTAGGTTAAAATGACATCAGTAAAAAACAGGTCTGTATGATGATGACGCACAGGCGTTTCGACCTTCTTTCTCAAATCATTGCAGTCTGCAATGATTTGAGAAAGAAGGGTCGAAACGCCTGTGTGTCATCATCATGCAGACTTGTTTTTTACTGATGTCATTTTAACCTAAGAGCTATAAATAAAGAGGCAAAAATCAATACACCTCAGGGGGGCTCACAATCTAATGTCTACCATAGTTGTATGTCCATCATAGTCCAGGGCCAATTTAGAGGGGAAGCCACATTTCTATCTATTCATCCATCACCTCTTTTTGAATAAAATCATTTTTCCATTTCCTTTTCAGAGGGTTAAGCAGGGTTACTGATCAGATACAGCATAGAGTGAATGGAGGCACGAAATATATTATTTTACACATTAACACAATTACACAAGGGCAATGTGGTTTCTCCAAGGTGCTCTGAGTCTCCGGGGAATTATCTGTTCTTTTTGCTCTCCATCAATACTTCTGTCAACTGCCTGGATTTCACCATGTCATAAACTAGACACTACATCAGATGTTCTTTATTGCTTCCAATCCTTATTATCCTTATGGCTTTTTGTAATCTTGCAAACTTCACTGAAGTTTAAGAAATAAAATTACAGTGTCAGCGGCGAGACCTGTCACAATATTTCTCTACTTATCCTTCCTTATTCAACTCAGGACACATCTTCATCCCTGCAGATGAAAGCAACGTCTCTACAGATAATAAACACAGATAGCTATTATTCTGCAGAGCACGACTACTGTCAGAATTAGAACAGTCATTGGACACGTTAATCCAATGCAAGCCTATAACTCCCTTCTTTCATACCTTTACAGATAAAATAGGCAAAAAGGAAAAAAAATAAGCTTTAATTTCTTATATTTTCTTCTTACTGCGTACGATCCTAATCTTGTGAGGTTAATTAATGATATGGGTATGTATTCGATTGCCACCAGGGGTTCCAGGCCTGGATATTAGCTATGCAGTTTGTTTGTGTTGTTGATTTCGGTTAGGTCACTGCATCCATAACCCCCCTCTCACCTCTGCAATATGGCAATCCGGCAGACACTGATTAGCTTTTGATTCATCTTCCTCCATTTACTAAATACTAAATATTTCCATATTTCATTCACTGATGCCTACCTCTAATCTTCCTCCTTAAAAATACACTTAAAGAGACACTGAAGCGAAAAAAAAATTATGATATTATGATTTGTATGTGTAGTACAGCTAAGAAATAAAACATTAAGATCAGATACATCAGTCTAATTGTTTCCAGTACAGGAAGAGTTAAGAAACTCCAGTTGTTATCTCTATGAAAAAAAGCAATTAAGCTCTGCGACTTTCAAAGTCATGGAGAGGGCTGTTATCTAACTTTTATTATCGCAAGTGTTATTGAACTATTTACTTTTTCTCTGCCAGAGGAGAGGTCATTAGTTCACAGACTGCTCTGAAAGAATCATTTTGAATGCTGAGTGTTGTGTAATCTGCACATATTATAGAATGATGCAATGTTAGAAAAAACACTATATACCTGAAAATAAAAATATGAGAATATTTTCTTTGCTGCTAAACTTCTAGTAATTATTCATAGAACACAACCAATTCGTTATATCATATTTTTTTTTTCGCTTCAGTGTCTCTTTAAAGGGAACCTATACTGAGTAAAATTATTTAAAGAGACTCCGTAACAAAAATTGCATCCTGTTTTTTATCATCCTACAAGTTCCAAAAGCTATTCTAATGTGTTCTGGCTTACTGCAGCACGTTCTACTATCACCATCTCTGTAATAAATCAACTTATCTCTCTCTTGTCAGACTTGTCAGCCTGTGTCTGGAAGGCTGCCAAGTTCTTCAGTGTTGTGGTTCTGTGATGCATCTCCCCCCCTCCAGGCCCCTCTCTGCACACTGCCTGTGTATTATTTAGATTAGGGCAGCTTCTCTCTTCTCTCTTATCTTTTACAAGCTGGATAAATTGTCCTCTGAGCTGGCTGGGATTTCACATACTTTGGAATTACATACAGGCAGAGCTGTCTGCACTCTGCAGGAAGAAACAGCCTGACACTTCAGTGGAAGATAGCTGCAGGGGGAAAGAAACACACAAATGATCACTTGAGATTCAAAAGGAAGGGTGTATACAGCCTGCTTGTGTATGAATGTATTTTCTATGTGTGGACATACTGTACATCAACCTACTTCCTGTTTTGGTGGCCATTTTGTTTGTTTATAAACAAACTTTTTAAAACTGTTTTTAACCACTTTTAATGCGGCGAGGAGCGGCAAAATTGTGACAGAGGGTAATAGGAGATGTCCCCTAACGCACTGGTATGTTTACTTTTGTGCGATTTTAACAATACAGATTCTCTTTAAAATAAACACATGAGGTAACTTCAAATGAACATTACATAGTTACCTTGCCATCAGTTCCTCTCAGAAGCTCACCATTTTCTTCTGACAATGATCCCTTGCAGTTCTGACAATATTTTGTCAGAACTGAAATATATCAGTAGCTGTCAGTTATATATCAGTTGCTGTCAGTTACAGCTGAGAGAAGGAGAAGTGATGTGTCCATGTTTCCCTATGGCTCAAGTGGGCGATATTACAGTTTAACTGTGTGCTGACCAGGAAGCGGTTATGGGGTAATGGCCATTTTCAAAATGGAGGACGGAGAATTCCATTGATCACAGTGGACAAACAGGACACAGGAGAGGAGAAAGAGATTGATGAGTAGACTACGCAGCAGGTAAGTATGACTTGAGTATGGTTATTTTGACTTTTAATTTTCAGTTCAGGTTTTCTTTAAAGTGGAACCTAAACCAAGGACCTCTCTACTCTAAAAGATAAGCAACAGTATAAGAACATTTACAGAAAAACATTTCCTAGTAACAGCTTATAGAGCTTTTCTCAGAGATGCTGCAATGTAGTTACTTCCTGGTTTCATGGGAGCACAGAAATGGTTAACTTTCTGTGCTTACATATAGCCTGTCTGAACAGCACAAACCTCAGCACAGGTCAGACACAGATGACAGCTCAAATTGCATTGGCTCATTACTAGCAGATAAAGAAGAATTAGACAGGCTGTTATCTCTATATACAAACAGGGTGGGTTTCTCTGTGCTTTCCTCCTCTCCTGATGAAGAGTTGAGGTCCTCTTTAATTTTATCGGTTCTTCATAAAGAAATGCCTAATAGTAATCCCTTTCCCACTAAAAATGATACCCAACCCATCCCCTATATTTTTAAAAGGAACTTGAAGTAAGAGACATATGGAGGCTTCCATATTTATGTCCTTTTACACTATACCAGTTGCCTGGCAGCCCTGCTGACCTTTCTAGTCAGTAGTGCATAATGCAAACAACGCTATTAATTTGAAGGGAACCTGAAGCAAGAGGCTGCCATATTTATTTCCTTTAAAACAATACTAGTTGCCTGGCAGTCCTGCTGACCATTCTGGCTTTAGTGCCTGAATCACACACTTCAAACAAGCATGCAGCTAATTTTGTCAGATTTTAAGAAACATCTCATGCTTGTTCAGGGTCTATGGCTAAAATTATTAATTGCAAAGGGTCAGCAGGATAGCCAGGCAATGTGCATTTTAAAAAAAATAAAAAATGTCAGCATCCATATATCTTTTACTTCGGCTTCCCTTTAATGCTAGCCCCCCAACCAAAACTGAGACAATTAATCTATCACCCAATCCACCGACAAACAGAAAGACAGGAAGGAATGCTTGCCAATCTAATCGCAACCACAGCGATAGGAAACATTTCCACAAACAAGACAGAACAAGAAAGAGCATAACTAATAGCAACAGCTGCTATAGTCACGTCCACAGGATCAGGACGCTAGCCAATCACTATCGCAGTGATGGCTGCATCTGAGCAAGGCTGGAAGGACTTTGCTGTTAACCCATGCAGGAACAGCAACCATCCACAGGGAAGCACGACAAATAGAATAGCAATACAAGGCACGGCAAATCACAGTGACCCAGCAAACAGCTATGGCAAAGCTGAATGCTATGACAGTTAAAGTGTCCATGCAGGAAGAGGCTTTTATATGGACATCCCCCAATGAGAGCAGGCATGCAAATTCCAACACAGCTGAATGGTAATCACTCAGTCCTGTGTTACTCTGATTGTAGGCTGCAGGCTGATTGCAGATGGATAGGATTCTCATTACAAATGCATGCAACATTTTGCAGCAACGTGCATTCAGGGAATTCAGCACCGTCTGGCTGCAGCTCACCTGCAAAAAGTCATAGGTGGATTCATGACAGCATCCTTAACTGCTCTGAACTGCAGCGTGATTGCAGATGGCAATGATACTTATTGCGAATGCAACCAAAACTATGTGGCTGTGCAGCGGACCAACTTGTGACACCTCCACGGCTTGCATGCAGGCCTCCTGCCACCTCCTCTCCTTCTCCTCCTACTCCTCCTGCTACATCCTCTTCGCTATCGTCCTCCTCCTTGGCTAATTGGCAGTTCAACTCTACTAGTGCTGCAATCTCCTCTCCAGCTACACAGACCCATCTCCCCAGGGCCTCTGCTGCATGCCAGGTACGACGGTGTCACGCCATCTTAGACATGTCTTGCCTCAAAGCGGAGAGTCACACTGGAGCAGCTCTTCTGGCTGCTCTTAACAAACAGGTTAATCAGTGGCTGACCCCGCACCAGCTGGAGATCGGCAACGTGGTGTGTGACAACGGCAGCAATCTCCTTTGCGCTTTGAATTTGGGAAAGCTGACACATGTACCCTGCATGGCACATGTGCTGAATTTAGTCATTCAAATATTTGTGTCAAAGTACCCAGGCTTAGAGGACGTCCTGAAGCAGGCCAGGAAGTTGTGTGGGCATTTCAGGTGGTCTTACATGGCCATGGCACGCTTTGCGGACATTCAGCGGAGAAGCAACTTGCCGGTGAGATGCTTGATATGTGATAGCTGGACTCGCTGGAATTCGACCCTGGTAATGTTCTCTCGCCTGCTAGAACAGGAGAAAGCCGTCACCCAGTACCTGTACAATTACAGTAAAAGGACACAATTTGGGGAGATGGAGATGTTTTGGCCTAACAACTGGACACTGATGCGAAATGCATGCAGGCTCATGCGACCGTTTGAGGAGGTGACCAACCTGGTGAGTCGCAGTGAAGGCACCATCAGTGACTTGATCCCGTACGCTTACTTCCTGGAGCGTGCCATGCATAGAGTGCTGGATCAAGCTGTGGAGGAGCATGAACAGGAACAGTTACAGGAGCAACAGTTGTGGGAGCAATTTTCATCAGAACCAGATGTTTCTTCAACACCTGCGGCAGCACAGGGGGGGGGGGAGGAGGAGGAAGAGTCATGTGGGGAAGAGGAGTCAGATTCGGATAATGAGTAAGGTGTTTCTTTGGAGGAGGAGGAGGCAGCGGCAGAAGAAAAAAGAGCAGCAGGCGTCGCAGGGAGCTTGTGCTGCTCGACGTTCCCGTGGTATAGTTCGTGGCTGGGGGGGGGGGGGGATGAAGACTTACCTGACGTCACTGAGGAAGAGCAAGAGGAGATGGATAGTACGTCTGGATCCAACTTTGTGCAGATGGCGTCTTTCATGCTGTCCAGCCTGTTGAGGGAACCCGTATAAAAAAACTCAAGGGGAATGAGCTGTACAGGGTGGCCACGCTACTAGACCCTCGGTATAGGCACAAAGTGGCGGAAATGTTTCCAAATCACCAGAAGGCAGAAAGGATGCAGCACTTGCAGAACAAGCTTGCAACTATGCTTTACAATGCGTATAAGGGTGATGTCACAGCACAACGCAATAAAGGTACCACTGCGAGTAATCCTTCTCCCATGTCCACGCAGGCAAGGACAGGATGCTCCAGCGATCTCATGATGATGTTGGACATGCGGACATTCTTTAGTCCAACGCCTCGCCTTAGCCCTTCCGGATCCACCCTCCACCAACGCCTGGACCGACAGGTAGCCGACTACCTGGCCTTAAGTGTGAATGTAGATACCTGTGAGCAGCGATGTACCCTTGGACTACTGGGTGCGCAGGCTTGACCTGTGGCCAGAGCTGTCCCAATTTGCCATCCAACTTCTGTCTTGCCCTGCCTCAAGCATCCTGTCAGAAAGGACCTTCAGCGCAGCTGGAGGCATTGTCACTGAGAAGAGAAGTCACCTAAGTCACAAAAGTGTTCAGTACCTCACCTTTATCAAAATGAATGAGGCATGGATCCCAGAGGGCTACTGCCCGCCCGAAGTCTAAGTCAGTCCCCACACAGAGCATCTCTGCCTGCACGGCGTGTGACTGGCTGCCTGCCCCAAGACTAAGTCACTCCCCACACAGCACCTCTGCCCACAGGCCACTTGACTGCTTTCTCCGCCACCACCAACAGGGTCCAGGACTCCAGGCGGATTCCTGAATTTTTAAGGCTGCTGCTAGCAGCGGCCGCTATACAAATTTTTCTGGTGCGTGTACATGCCTGCCTAATTTTTCTGGCTGCACTGCAGCTGCAACAACAAAACAAAAGGCATGTACATGTGCCCATTCCCCTTCGTGGTCATTACCTTGCCGCGGTGAAGGGGCATGCGTATCACAATGAAGCAATGACCGCCGGCTATATGAGTGTCTCGGGGAGTGGCACACCAAAGATAATAAGGTCGTTGCTTCATTGCGGACAGACCAAATTTGATCAGCTGGACAGTCACTGTTCTGTCACTCAGCTACCTCAGCCCGGCAACCATTTGGGCTGGAAAGCCACCATCACCTGCACTCTCATCATGGTGCGCACCAGTCCAGCATGGCAGTCACTGCATACCTTTCACTGCATCTTTGACTGCACATTGTATTATACCTGGCAGTCAGTGCATACCTTTCACTTGAATGGATGGCAGACTTGCCCTCCATAACAGATTCTCGTTAAAGGGAAGGTTCAGGGAAACGTTTAAAAAAATAAAAATCCATATCCACTTACCTGGGGCTTCCTCCAGCCCGTGGCAGGCAGGAGGTGCCTTCGCCGCCGCTCCAGAGGCTTCCGGTCGTCTTCAGTGGCCGACCCGACCTGGCCAGGCCGCCTGCCAGGTCGGGCTCTTCTGCGCTCCAAGGACGGGCTCTTCTGCGTCCCACGTGGGCGCGCTGACGTCATCGGACGTCCTCCGGCTTTACTGCGCAGGCGCAGAAGGACGTCCGATGACGTCAGCGCGCCCGCGTGGGACGCAGAAGAGCCCGTCCTTGGAGCGCAGAAGAGCCCGACCTGGCAGCCGGCCTGCCCAGGTCGGGTCGGCCACCGAAGACGACCGGAAGCCTCTGGAGCGGCGGCGAGGGCACCTCCTGCCTGCCACGGGCTGGAGGAAGCCCCAGGTAAGTGGATATGGATTTTTATTTTTTTAAACGTTTCCATGAACCTTCCCTTTAACCTGCCTGGCGTTCTATTAAGATCGCCAGGCAGGCTGCGGGAGGGTTTTTTTTTAATAAAAAAAAAACTATTTCATGCAGCCAACTGAAAGTTGGCTGCATGAAAGCCCACTAGAGGGCGCTCCGGAGGCGATCTTCCGATCGCCTCCGGCGCCCAGAATAAACAAGGAAGGCCGCAATGAGCGGCCTTCCTTGTTTTGCTTACATCGTCGCCATAGCGACGAGCGGAGTGACGTCATCGACGTCAGCCGACGTCGTGACGTCAGCCGCCTCCGATCCAGCCCTTAGCGCTGGCCGGAACTTTTTGTTCCGGCTACGCTGGGCTCAGGCGGCTGGGGGGACCCTCTTTCGCCGCTGCTCGCGGCGGATCGCCGCAGAGCGGCGGCGATCAGGCAGCACACGCGGCTGGCAAAGTGCCGGCTGCGTGTGCTGCTTTTTATTTGAGCCAAATCGGCCCAGCAGGGCCTGAGCGGCAGGCTCCGGCGGTACTGGACGAGCTGAGCTCGTCCAGACCGCCCAGCAGGTTAAAGGTAGTACAGACCATCAGTGTCATATACAGCAGGGCCTCGAAAGTCCTCCTGTATTGTAATTTTTGGTCACTACCTCGGGACGTGCATGCCATGCCTGCTGCCTTCCTTGGATGTGTGGTAGCCATTCCTGCTCCTTTGCCCACAGCGTGCCTGCTGCCTTCCTTGGATGTGTGGTAGCCATTCCTGCTCCTTTGCCCACAGCGTGCCTGCTGCCTTCCTTGGATGTGTATTTTATAGGATTTTGAACAGGATTTTGAGTGAGTGGAGAGTTTGTATTTCAAGTATAAATGTATTTCAAGCAGTGGCGTAACTAAGGAGCTGTGGGCCCTGATGCAAGTTTTACATTAGGGCTCCCCAGCACCCTATATACATTGGGCATGATTTACAAAGCTTTTTCACCTGTTTTCACCTAATCTATGTTACATAATCAAGGTAAGAGAAGTGATATTGAAATAACATTAATCAGGAACAACTTACTTTGGGTGATTATTTTGCTTGTAAATGTGCTAAAAGGTTATTTTTTATAAATCAGGAGAAAAATAAGTCATTTATGAGAAGTTGTGAATTGACTCCAATTCAGGAATGGCAATATGACATGTACTTGAGTCATATATCTGAATATTGGTCAGAATGCTATCTACATGGATCTTGTATGTTCTCCCATGTTTCTGGGTACTTCCTTCTGACACTCTGGTTTCCTCCCTTATCCTCTCTGAAAGACATTGAGTGACATAAATTGTTCAGATTACTCAGTAAAGATGTGTGCAAATGTCAGCATTTTAGAGAAGTTGTTAATAAATAACAATTTTAATAGATGCACTGGCAATGCGTTTAGTGGGTACTAGCCCACATCCCCAGGCCGATTAATATGCCTAAGGCGTGAGGAAGTGGACTAGTGATAGAATCGTTATTTAATAACGACTTGTCTTCATTGAGGTAAGCCACCTTGCATTTTTTTACTGTTTTTAACTCAGTTCTATTATATCTTGGACACCTCTCTTCCCCCCCTGTGTGTTTCCACCCTTCTCTAGAGGAGTGTCCTAATTGGTCTATGGTTGTCCAACCATTTTTATACCTTTTGGTTATCCTTTGTCAAGGGCGTGACCGAGTGGAGTTGAGCTTGTGCATCTCCACCTGCCTACACTGGTTGGTTGCCGAATGCAACCTTCCTTCGTGAGTACCCCAATTTTATACTACCTTACCTGCATATTGCTGTGACTTTCTGCACCAATGGCGGGTCCAGTTGTCTCTGTGTTTTTTCCTCTTAGGGTGTTCTCTGCCCACCCTTATTTGCAGAATATTAACCACTTCACCACTGAGGGGTTTTACCCCCTGACCACCAGAGCAATTTTCACCTTTCAGCGCTCCGTCCATTAATTCGTCTATAACTTTATTATTACTTATCGCAATGAAATGAACTATATCTTGTTTTTTCCGCCACCAATTAGGCTTTCTTTAGGTGGGACATTATGCCAAGAATTATTTTATTCTAAATGTGTTTTAATGGGGAAAATAGGAAAAATGTGGGAAAAAATTATTATTTTCAGTTTTCGGCCATTATAGTTTTTAAATAATGCATGCTACTGTAATTAAAACCCATGAAATTTATTTGCCCATTATTCCCGATTATAAAACCGTTTAAATTATGTCCCTATCACAATGTTTGGCCCCAAAATTTTATTTGGAAATAAAGGTGCATTTTTTTCAGTTTTGCGTCCATCCCTAATTACAAGCCCGTAGTTTATAAAGTAACAGTGTTATACCCTCTTGACATAAATATTTAAAAAGTTCAGTCCCTAAGGTAACTATTTATGTAATTTTTTTTATTGTATATATATATTTTTTTTTAAAATTACAAAAAAAAATAAATTGGGGAGTGTGGGAGGTAATGAGTTAATTTATTATGTAAAACAATTTATTTGTATGTGTAAAATGCATTAGGGTGTAGTTTACTATTTGGACACAAGATGGCCACAGTGAGTATGTTTACATGCGACCTGTAAGCGACCGGAAGGACGCTTACAGGAAGCAGTAGGAGGCTGGGAGACTCACAATGATCGCGCTGTTTCTGAAAGAAGCAGCAGATCATTGCGGGGGCTTAGATCAACGAACGGGAATGGATTTTCCCGTTCATTGATCTCCGGGCAAGCGGGCGGCGGCGTGCATGAGCGGCGGGTGCGCGCGGACAGCGGCGGGAGCGCGGAAGGTACGGATTTCTCCGTCCCTGGTTTTTTAGGAGGGAAAAAAGGGGCGGAGAAATTCGTACCGCCGGGGGTAAAGTGGTTAATAACAATTAGCTTTTATAGTTCACAAAGTACCAGGAGTGTTACTTCATTGTACTGTCCCCTGTACTGTCAGCCTGCTCCTGTATGTAATGCACAGAGCATTATACATTACCTTCTTCTGGCGGCTGGTAGGTTCTTTTTAGCTTCCGTCCCTGCATGTCAGGCAGCAGGTAAGGAAGCTGCGTGGTGATTGGAATGGCTGCATGGCGCTTGTACACTGAAGAGATGTAAAGAGGACCAGTCCCGCCACCGGAAAGAGCTTGTGTATAATGTTCTGCTATTGGCCGCTGTGCATTGTGTAGAGGAGCCCCGTGCCCCTGGCCCCCCCAAGAACGCGGGGTTGTGGGAAAGGGGGCAATTGTTATGCCCCTACAAAGTACTACATTTACATAGCTCCCAACTATTCCTCTTTTGGAGGGACACTCCCTCTTTGGGAACCCTGTCCCTCTTTCAGGACTGATGTACAGATCTGTGTAAATACACTGAAAAATGTGTTTGACTCTAAACTTTATTCCCATCCTTTAAATCGATATATTTGAATGACAAAACAATTTTTTTTACTTGTGAAAGCTTTATTGTATGCGTGACTAGGGGTGACGAGGCGTGGCTTAAGTGTTCCTCTTTCTTATCTTAAAAAAGTTGGGAGGTATGCTATTATGACCAACAGTCTGAAATGCCTATATACTGTGTGGTGGATTGCTTAAAGAGACTCTAACAAAAAATGTCATCCTTTTTTCTACTATTCTACAAGTTCCTAAACTTATTCTAATGTGCTCTGGCTTACTGCAGCACTTTCTACTATCACTGTCTCTGTAATAAATCCACTTATCTTTCCCCTGTCGGATGTGTTGCCCTGTGTCTGGAAGGTTGTCAACTCTTCAGTGTTGTTGATCTGTTATGCACGCCCCCCCCCCCTCCAGGCACCCTCTATGCACACTCCCGTGTGTGTTATTTACATTAGGCAGCCTCTCTGCTCTCTTGTCAGTGAGAGAAGAGAGCTGCCTTTTACAAGCTGGATAAATTGTCCTCTGTTAGGCTGTGGAAGGAGCTGTGCTGTTACATACTGATGAATTACAGACACTTGCAGAGCTGTCTGCAGGAATACACAATCAGCCTGTCACTCTTCAGTGGATGAGAGCTGCAGGGGATAGAAGGTAAACACACAAATGATCTCTTCTGAGATTCAAAAGGAAGGTATACAGCCTGCTTGTGTATGGATGTATTTTCTATGTGTGGACATACTATACATCAACCTACTTCCAGTTTTGGTGGCCATTTTGTTTGTTTATAAACAAACTATTAAAAACTGTTTTTGACTACTTTTAATGCGGCAGGAAGCAGTGAAATTGTGACAGAGGGTAATAGGAGATGTACCCTAATGCAATGGTATGTTTACTTTTGTGTGATTTTAACAATACAGATTCTCTTTAAAAGCAACAAAAACAAGTAAAAGCTGGGACCAGGCTCACAGCATTCCTGGATAAAACACTTTCAATTATACTAACATCTTATTGCCAGCCAAGTCTGCGAGGCAGATCAAAACACATTTCTGATACTGGTTTGCAGTCTTATAGGGGCTTGGATCAGACTTTGATTTTCCTATTATCTACAATTCTAACTTTTCAGATTTTCCAAAAAAAAAACAAGGAAAAATAAGCTGCAGTTTTTAATTAATTATGTTCACAAGAGCACATTGATGATCAAATAACCACCACTGGATACTTTTCATATGATATACGTAAAAATGAAAAACCTTTGGAGGTATTCTGGTTGGCTACAACTGCCAGTTTCTCTATGCACTGCTTTTTTCTCCTATTTTCCCATATATCAGGCTTCAGCACATTATGAAATCTAATACGCTGTAACAGGAGTTGTAAGGCTAAAGTTCATTCTCCCTGAGAAATTGACAATTTCTTCTGGTTAGCTGTAAACATCTATGTGGATGTTCACTGAGGCCTGGGTTACATGGGTGATTCTTAATCTCAGGGACTAGAATCAATCTCAGAGATAAAATCACTTGTACTGCCGTTGCCAGAGATTCATGAGTGATTGTTGGGAGATTAGTCTAATGAAATTAATCTCCTGGGGTATGACTAGAACTTGAAAAAATCTACTAAATGAGTGATTGAGGGTTGAATCTAGCAATCTGGTATAACGTTATGTATTCTTCAGTGGAACTGATAGTGTGAGAAGAACATCTCCAGTTGTTTATTTTTATCTTTTGATAACATTTCCCTCACTTCCTGTTCAAAAAGGAAGTGGACTAAGGCTAACGCTACAGTGCGTCACGGTCAGGTACCTGTCCAGGAGAAGCAGTTGGTAAAAAACGGATATCCACAGGCGTCCTAGTGCATCCTCTTGGGCCCCTATACAATGGGTTCTGGCAGTTTATGCACACGTTGCAGTGCAAGCGTCAGCTCCATAAGGTGTCGATGCACGCATTGTGCACGTGAGCAAATTTTTGTTCTAAAACATTGAACACAGAAATAATGTGTAGGAAACATAAAAATACTGATATTGTGTCACTGAAAGGCATGTTTATGCTAAAGATAATTGATTGACATGTCATCTTACCAACAAAGATCAGGATAGTTAAAGCTATGGTCCTCCCAATAGTAACATATGGCTGTAAAAGTTGGACTATAAATAAGGTCATGCATAGAAAAAATGATGCTTTTGAGTTGTTGGTTTAGAGAAAGTTACTGCGAGTTCCCTGGATGACCAGTCCAGAAGATCAAACCAGTCAATACTTAACCACTTGAGGACCGCGGTGTTAAACCTCCCAAGTGACCAGGCCATTTTTTCCTTAATGGGCCACTGCAGTTTTAAGGCCTATCTGCAGGGCCACACAACTCAGCACACAAGTAATTCCCCCCTTTTCCCCCCACCAACAGAGCTCTGTGTTGGTGGGGTCTGATCGCTCCCCAGATGTGTTTTTTTTATATAAATATTTATTTGGTTTTTTTTTCAATCAATTTCACAATTTTTTTTTTGGTCTCCCTCCCTCCCCCTATCAGCCTATCACAGCGGATCGCTTCTGTGTCCCCCAGGAGGTGAGCCATGTCACACGGCTGTCCCCAGTGCAGCGCTGCCTTAGATTGCAGCGCTGTAAGTCCTATTAGTCTACGAGCGGCGATTGTCACTGGGAGACTGAAGGCGGAGCGGAGCTCCGTCATTCATGCGTGATCTCCTGCAATCCCCGCCCGCAGCCATTCACGCCAATCGGCCAATTGGCGTGCAGCGGTCGGCAGGGGGTTAAATAGATAAGGCCAGAGTGTTCACTAGAAGGGTTGATACTACTATTGAAACTTAAATACTTTGGACACACAGGGCCATATGCAATTTACTTTTTCACCTGAGTTTTCTCCCAGGAAATAATTTTTCATCTTTGATTTGAAATAACTTTCCGACACTTTTCAACTAAAAAAGTACCAAAAAGTAGGCGAGAAAGTACTATCAAAACTATTTTGAGTATTTTCTAGCTTTCTGATAGCTTAAAACGCATTTTATCAACTAGTTTAAAATTATCACCTGGGAGAAAACTCAGGTGAAAAGTGAATTGCATATGGGCCATAATGAAAAGGCTAGATTCTTTGGAAAATTCCTTGATGCTTGGAAAAAATGAGTGCAAAAGAAGAGGACAACAGAGGCTAAGATGTATAGACAGCATATGTAAAGCTGTGAACATGCCTGTCCAACAGCGTAAAGAAGCCATGATTGACAGACAAATCTGACATGCAGAATATGGTTACAAAGAGTCAAAGTTGACTAGATGAGAGGAGGAGGAAAGCTAATATGTGGTTGCAGGACACATATCAGATTTATCAGTTTTATAATCAACTAATTCAAATCAAACAAAGTAGAGAAAGTTCTCTGCTCCCCCCAGATACAGCAGAATATTTTTGGCATCATCTTAAGCCCTTTTCTACTGGGGTGCTGTGTCAGTTGGACTGATTTAAATCTGTAGCCAAAACGCTATAAACGTGCCAGGTAATGAAACAAGCATGTAGCATTAGCTGAACACGGAGCTGGGAAAAAAGGGCGCATGCCGCTAGTGGACAAAAAGGGCGCCGCCATTCACTCCCATAATAAATAGCGTTTAATGGGCGCCGGGTAGGAAAAAAGGGCGCCGGAGCTAAATAAAGTTTATAAACGGCGCCAGGAGCTAAATAAAGTTTACAAACGGCGCCCGGAGCTGTTTAATGATTTATAACTGAACTTGTGGTGATTTACGTTTATAAAATGCACCCGTGCCGAATAACGTTTATGAAAATACTAAACATATTTATCTTATTTAAATAATTAAAACATTATTTAAAGTTTTATCCCTTACTGTTTGTAAAACATTATTATTCACAAAATAAAGCGATCAGTACGTAACGTAAATTGCAAAATATTTTTTTAATCCACAATTAGTAAAACATAATTATCCACATAATAAAGGGGGGTCTTAGGTTTAGGCACCAACAGGGGGGTCTTAGGTTTAGGCACCAACAGGGGGGTCTTAGGTTTAGGCATTAACAGGGGGGTCTTAGGTTTAGGCACCAACAGGGGGGTCTTAGGTTTAGGCATTAACAGGGGGGTCTTAGGTTTAGGCATTAACAGGGGGGTCTTAGGTTTAGGCACCAAGAGGGGGGTCTAGGGGTTAGGGGTAGGTACAGGGAGGGTTACTTAGGCACCAACAGGGGGGTCTTAGGTTTAGGCACCAACAGGGGGGTCTTAGGTTTAGGCACCAACAGGGGGGTCTTAGGTTTAGGCACCAACAGGGGGGTCTTAGGTTTAGGCACCAATAGGGGGGTCTTAGGTTTAGGCACCAACAGGGGGGTCTTAGGTTTAGGCACCAACAGGGGGGTCTTAGGTTTAGGCACCAACAGGGGGGTCTAGGGGTTAGGGGTAGGTACAGGGAGGGTTACTTAGGCACCAACAGGGGGGGTCTTAGGTTTAGGCACCAACAGGGGGGTCTTAGGTTTAGGCACCAACAGGGGAGTCTAGGGGTTAGGGATAGGTACAGGTAGGGTTCTGTGTAAGAGTAGGCTTAGGTATAGTTTTAGTAAAATTTTAGTAATAATTACTAATGTATTACAACACTTATTACGAACGTAGTTATATTTATATCATCTTTATAAACAATATTTTCAGATTTTATTATAAGAACAAACCATAAATGACTGTTATTCACAATAATATACAATTATAACAATTAAACATATATTATTGGTTTTTTTATAAACGTAATTATAAGTTTAACTTTTGAAACAGGGAAGATTAACGTTTTCACAATTTCCGATTTCATAAACATTATTTAATGATTTATAATTTTGTTAAACATTATTTGTAAACGAAATATAGCACACTATATTTATAAACCCTATTAATGATTAATTATTATTTAGAGTTTACACCCCGCGCCCTTTTTGTCCAGGCGCCCTTTTTGTACGTACGCGCTGAACACAGCTTAGTATTAGCTGTAGTGGCAACTATAATCTTACCAATTAGCTAAGGAGTGAAGTAAAGGAATGACTAATAACTTTTCCAGTAGCTGTCAGTAGTTTCAAAGGCATTTATATATTTGTTCCTATTAGCTTTGTTTAATACTTTGTGGCTAGTATATCCTTAACAATTCTTTCATAAATCATAACCCTGGAACCTTTTATACCGTACACTATACAAAATGCTCATAAATAGTTGCGATAAAATCAAATTTGAACAGCCGCACAGATGTTGTATACAGTGTAATTTCATCCGAAGTTAATAAACTGATGATCGTATCTCCTCAAAGGATTGCTTGCGAGTTGGCTGAATTAACATCTTAGTGAACATCGATTTTTATTTGGCAGTCATTTCTATTTGGCCTCAGGCAGTGGAGACTGATCCTATCACCAAGAATCTTTTCCGGAGCTCATTAGCATCTCATGAACTGTTTCCTTATATCTATGCTGCTGTTATATTTAATCCCATCATAAATGTTTATTGGCATTATTATGTTTTTTTTTCCTGGGGAAGCTTGCCCACTACATTTTAATAATTGTGGACTTAACTGTAATTCTTATCTGCAATGAGTGCTTCAGATTTTAATAGTAGCAGCAGAAATCTGAAACTTTTTTGTCCGTTATACAGTACCTTTATGGGTGAACTGGCTGGGCACACATATATATCAGGGGTCGAGTCGGGCGTGAAAGCGGGTGCTTTTTCAGAGGGTGGACGTCGTCCTCCCTAGCTTGTGGATGGGTATCAGCGCAGTGGAGGGGGTGAGATGGGCACAGCGGTGGGAAAGGGGGGACGTACCCCCCCTTCCCTCACCTTGGGGCTCCCCCTCCCTCGCTCTCCCCTCCAGAAAGAAACATTTGCGGCGGCTGGCAGCTGGCATCCGTGGGTGGGGACTTGCCTCCTCCTCGTTCCAAGCGCCGGGGAAGTTCTGCATGCTGCTGCTCTGGTCTAGACCAGACCAGACTAGTGGCAATGCATAGCTCCCTCTGGCACCAGAACAAGGAGGGGGTAAGTCCCGCCCGCTGCCAGCCACTGCAAATGTTTCATTCTGGAGGGGAGAGCGAGGGAGGGGGAGCCCCAAAGTGAGGGAAAGGGGGGAGAAGTCCCCCTTCCCCACCGCTGTGCCCACCACTCCCCCTCCACTGCGCTGACACTCCTCCTGGGAACACCTGGCTACATATACTGGGGACACCTATAGACCTGTCTATACTGGGGACACCTATAGACCTGGCTATACTGGGGACATCTATAGACCTGGCTATACTAGGGGCACCTATAGACCTGGCTATACTGGGGACATCTATAGACCTGGCTACATATACTGGGGGCAGCTGTACAACTGGCTACATATACTGGGGACAGCTATACACCTGGCTACATATACTGGGGACAACTATACACCTGGCTACATATACTAGGGACACCTATACACCTGTTATGCTGGAGACACCTATAGACCTGGCTATACTGGGGACATCTATAGACCTGGCTACATATACTGGGGACAGCAATACACCTGGCAACATATACTGGGGACACCTATACACCTGGCTACATATACTGGGGGCACCTATACACCTAGATACATATATTGGGGACACCTATAGACATGGCTAACTATTCTGGGGGCAACTATACACATGGCTACTTATACTGGGGACACCTATACACCTAGCTACATATACTGGGGACACCTATATACCTGGCTACATATACTAAGAACCAGGGCCGGCCTTAGGTTTCACAGCGCCCTGAGCAGAACCAGATTTTGGTGCCCCCCCCCCCCCCAAATTCATCCTCTTCGCGTGTGAGTGCACCACACACATACACTAATGGGGGGGGGGGGGGGAGATCTGCTGCCTAAATACACTAAAACGGGATCTGCGACTGTAAGACTAGTAGCCTAAGCCTATATACACTAAAGGGGGGATCTGCCTACAGTAAAGGTTAGATAGGTAGCTGCCCCCAGTATAGATTAGATAGGTAGCTGCCCCCCCCAGTATAGGTTAGATAGGTAGCTGCCCCCAGTATAGCTTAGATAGGTAGCTGCTGCCCCCAGTATAGATTAGATAGGTAGCTGCTGCCCACAGTATAGATTAGATAGGTAGCTGCTGCCCCCAGTATAGATTAGATAGGTAGCTGCTGCCCCAGTATAGATTAGATAGGTAGCTGCCCCCCCCCCCAGTATAGATTAGATAGGTAGCTGCCCCCTCCCCCCCAGTATAGGTTAGATAGGTAGCTGCCCCCCCAGTATAGGTTAGATAGGTAGGTTCCCTCAGTATAGTATAGATAGGTAGCTGCCCCCAGTATAGGTTAGATAGGTAGCTGCCCCCAGTATAGGTTAGATAGGTAGCTGCCCCCAGTATAGGTTAGATAGGTAGCTGCCCCCAGTATAGATTAGATAAGTAGCTGCCCCCAGCATAGGTTAGATATGTAGCTGCCCCCAGCATAGGTTAGATAGGTAGCTGCCCCCAGTATAGATTAGATAGGTAGGTGCCCCCAGTATAGGTTAGATAGGTAGCTGCCCCCAGTATAAGTTAGATAGGTAGCTGCCCCTCCAGTATAGGTTAGATAGGTAGGTGCCCCCAGTATAGGTTAGATAGGTAGGTGCCCCCAGTATAGATTAGATAGGTAGCTGCCCCCCCCCCCCAGTATAGGTTAGATAGGTAGGTGCCCCCAGTATAGATTAGATAGGTAGCTGCCCCCCCCCCCCCGTATAGGTTAGATAGGTAGGTGCCCCCAGTATAGATTAGATAGGTAGCTGCCCCCCCAGTATAGGTTAGATAGGTAGGTGCCCCCAGTATAGATTAGATAGGTAGCTGCCTGCCCCCCAGTATAGATTAGATAGGTAGCTGCCCCCCCAGTACAGGCTAGATAGGTAGGTGCCCCCAGTATAGATTAGATAGGTAGCTGCCTGCCCCCCAGTATAGATTAGATAGGTAGCTGCCCCCCCAGTACAGGCTAGATAGGTAGGTGCCCCCAGTATAGATTAGATAGGTAGCTGCCTGCCTCCCAGTATAGATTAGATAGGTAGCTGCCCCCCCAGTACAGGCTAGATAGGTAGGTGCCCCCAGTATAGATTAGGTAGGTAGGTAGGTGCTCCCCTCCCCTCATACTGGAGGGGGAGCCGCGGGGAGGGCAGCCCGACCTCTCCCTCCCTTCCTCTCCGGGCCACCCTCCGTGCTCCCCCCTCCGATGCTGCTGCAGACTGCAGAGAGAACAACTCACCTCCCTGGTTCCGATCGCCGGCGCCTCTCACGGTGTATCACTTGCCGCTGGTCTCCTCTTGTACATTGACACTGATACACAGTAAACTTCCTGTTAAGCAGGAAGTTTATTGTGCATCAGTGACAATGTACAAGAGGAGACCAGCGGCAAGTGAGAGGCGCCGGCGATCGGAGCCAGGGAGGTGAGTTGTTCTCACTGCTGGCTGCAGTCTGCACTCTGCAGGGGGGAGCACGGAGAGCGCCCGGAGAGGAGGGAGGGAGAGGACGGGCTGCTCTCCCCGCGGCTCCCCCCTCCATCACGGTGGCCGCACGGGGGGGGGGGGGGGGGGGCGGAGCGAGACGGACACAGCCAGCTACATGCGGCCAGGCGGCAGGAGCGCCCCCTGGAAGCCGGCGCCCTGAGCGATCGCACAGGTCGCTCAGGTCAAAGGCCGGCCCTGCTAAGAACACCTATAGACCTGGCTACCTATTCTGGGGACAACTATACACATGGCTACTTATACTGGGGACAGCTATACTGGGGGTACCTATTTTGGGGAAACTGCTGTCAGATCTGTATTTTTGGGGAACCGCTGCTGCCAGATTACGTGTTTTTGGGGGATACACTATGGCAGAGCTCAAACTTCCCAGGCAGATCTTTTACACCACTGCCAAGGTCATGTATATTTGGCCCCACCCATGACCACGCCCACATTCTGCTGCATGACCACACCCATTTTTCAATGCGGTGCTGCACGCGCCGCAGGGGTTTTTAGGGTAAGTTCACTCACCTCTTTTCTCAGGACTAGACCCCTGATATATATATATATATATATATATATATATATATATATATATATATATATATATATATATATTCAGCCCCCTTTGGTCTGAGTGCAGTCAGTTGCCCATAGGCATTGCCTGATGAGTGCTAATGACTAAACAGAGTGCACCTGTGTGTAATCTAATGTCAGTACAAATACAGCTGCTCTGTGACGGCCTCAGAGGTTGTCTAAGAGAATATTGGGAGCAACAACACCATGAAGTCCAAAGAACACTCCAGACAGGTCAGGGATAAAGTTATTGAGAAATTTAAAGCAGGCTTAGGCTACAAAAAGATTTCCAAAGCCTTGAACATCCCACGGAGCACTGTTCAAGCGATCATTCAAAAATGGAAGGAGTAACTGTAAACCTACCAAGACAATGCCGTCCACCTAAACTCACATGCCGAACAAGGAGAGCGCTGATCAGAAATGCAGTCAAGAGGCCCATGGTGACTCTGGACGAGCTGCAGAGATCTACAGCTCAGGTGGGGGAATCTGTCCATAGGACAACTATTAGTCGTGCACTGCACAAAGTTGGCCTTTATGGAAGAGTGGCAAGAACAAAAGCCATTGTTAACAGAAAAGCATAAGAAGTCCCGTTTGCAGTTTGCCACAAGCCATGCTCTGAGGTGGTCTGGTCAGATGAGACCAAAATTGAACTTTTTAGCCAAAATGCAAAACGCTATGTGTGGCAGAAAAATAACACTGCACATCACTCTAAACACACACTCCCCACTGTCAAATATGGTGGTGGCAGCATCATGCTCTGGGGGTGCTTCTCTTCAGCAGGGACAGGGAAGCTGGTCAGAGTTGATGGGAAGATAGATGGAGCCAAATACAGGGCAATCTTGGAGGAAAACCTCTTGGAGTCTGCAAAAGACTTGAGACTGGGGCGGAGGTTTACCTTCCAGCAGGACAACAACCCTAAACATAAAGCCAGGGCAACAATGGAATGGTTTAAAACAAACATATCCATGTGTTAGAATGGCCCAGTCAAAGTCCAGATCTAAATCCAATCGAGAATATGTGGCAAGATCTGAAAACTACTGTTTACAAACGCCGTCCATCTAATCTGACTGAGCTGGAGCTGTTTTGCAAAGAAGAATGGGCAAGGATTTCAGTCTCTAGATGTGCAAAGCTGGTAGAGACATACTCTAAAAGACTGGCAGCTGTAATTGCAGCAAAAGGTGATTCTACAAAGTATTGACTCAGGGGGCTGAATAATTATGCACACCCCACTTTGCAGTTATTTATTTGTAAAAAATGTCTGGAATCATGTATGATTATCGTTCCACTTCTTACATGTACACCACTTTGTGTTGGTCTTTCACGAGGAATTCCTATAAAATTGATTCATGTTTGTGGCAGTAATGTGACAAAATGTGGAAAACTTCAAGGGGGCCGAATACTTTTGCAAGCCACTGTATATATATATATATATATATATATATATATATATATATATATATATATAGTGCAATATATATGCAGTATACATATTTCTGAGCTTTAACAAGCAGCTGCTCCCATCAATGGGCTGGGCAGTTGCTAGCGTTCAGCAGGGATGGCGGACAGGCCGCCCCTATGGAGTTGCATTTGAGCACAGCGACATGAGCCGGTTCTTCACTGCTGGGTAATGCCACGCCGGTGATACCTAATGCCAAGTGGCGCTTGTAGTCAACAGCCGGGAGTTTGAACTGCCTGATAAACGAGCAGTTCGGCCTTCCGTGGAAAAAAGCCTAATTTAGCTACACAGTTAGCAGAAATGATCTCATATCATGTTGGCTTTTGTTAGATTTCTGATCATCACCAGCATAACACCAATGACAGTGGCTGATGTTGTCGTACCCTCTGCATCCACCCATACTACTGCACCACTGCTTCCACCTCTTGTGATGGAAGATCTCAAAATCTCTAAAACATACATGTCAAACTCCGGCCCATGGGCCAAATCTGGCCCTCAGAGCCATTAAATTTGGCCCTTAAGAGGTTTCCCCACTTTGCATTGTGTTTGGCCTACTCTAGACCACCAGGGAAGCTATATTGGAGGTAAAGCCCTAGATCACCAGGGAAGCTATATGGGGGAGGTAGGGAAAAACACTAATTACTAGGGAACTGTATAGGGGAGAGTGGGGGCCACTAGCCACTAGGGAGCTGTATAGGGGAGGATGGGGGCCGCTAGACACCAGGGAACTATATGGGGAGGGAGGACCACTAGACACCAGGTAACTGTATAGGTAAGTGAGGAGGACCACCAGACACCAGGGAGCTGTATAGGGGAGAATGGGGGCCGCTAGACACCAGGGAACTGTATGGGGAGGGAGGACCACTAGACACCAGGTAACTGTATAGGGAAGTGAGGAGGACCACCATACACCAGGGAGCTGTATAGGGGAGAATGGGGGCCGCTAGACACCAGGGAACCGTATGGGGAAGGAGGACCACTAGACACCAGGTAACTGTGTAGGGAAGTGAGGAGGACCACCAGACACCAGGGAACTGTATAGGAGTTGGAGGGGGGCAATTAGACACCAGGGAACTTTATAAGATGGCCAGTAGACATTGAGGTTGGCCAGCGGATAAGTCCCAGTGTTCAATTTCGGCCCACTTTGTATTTTAGTTTGACACTCCTGCTCTAAAGGAACCCAGTCCCATTGTACAGTAATGTGAAACTTAGCATTTTTAAGCCTGAGGGCTGTTTCCACTAGGCAAAGGGCCGTTTCTACAGGCAAATCGCGCAGGGAAACTCTGCCATAGGAAACAATTGCGCCGCCGCCCGAATTGCTTACCTTAGCGATTTGGCCGTCATTGCCATCAGTTTCCGTGCGGGAGGCTGCGAATCCCACAACCATGCATGGCACGGCTTATGGAATTCGTCAGAGTTCCCGCAGACGAGGAAGTGCTGCCGCACATCTCCCAGCCACGTGCGGCACTAGTGGAAACGGGCCCTAAAGGTGCCCAAACACACATCGATATTCCTATTCAATTACCTGCAAATTTAATCAATCTGATAAAATCGGTTGGAAATCGATCCCTTACAGGCAGGGAACACACTTGACTTTCAGTTTTCTGCGCGCGTTTTTCTGCATACTTTTTCTGCACACCAAGTGTGTTTCCATGCAGGAAAACGCGCGCGTTTTTTCACAGCAGCTGATGTAAATGAAAGAGGAAACTGCCAAAATGTGCAGAATCAGGATGCAGAATGTCAGTTTTTTTTCTGCGTGCGAACAACACAGTAAGTGTGCACTAGCACATTGATTAACATGAGTTCTCAGTTTTTCTGTGCAGAAAACGCACATGAAAACAGTCAAGTGTGTTCCCTGCCTAAAAGTTTGATTGATGACGAAAAATTTATTGAAAGTATTGATCAAACACAACAGAAAATCTAGATCATTAGGGGGTGGGGCAGGAGCAGTGATAGATTAACAGCATCATTTAAGCTGGCCATACACATATAGATTTCCACCCAATGTTCCAAAATGATAGATTCCTCTCTGAAAGGAATCGATTGATAAGGAACTGACTCAAACCTCACACAACACTACAGAAAACTGATCGAACTGCAGCATTGCTCTGTTCAATGCATTGCAACGCTGTTCTATCTGAATCTGTAAAGGCCAATACACTCTGTATTTAGGCTGTATTCACAGTGGGGCGTTGCGTTTTAATGAGTTTTAAGTCGCAACGTGTCTGTGTTAAGAGGTAATGCACCATCTGCAAGCAGTGAGTTACCACAACGCAACGTTTTTTTTTATGTGACTTTAACAGCGCACTGTGAACGGCCCATAGGATTAGCATTGCAGTGCGGTAAGCTGCGTTATAAGACTTTATAACGTGCGACCATAACGTCCCACTGTGAATGCGACCTAAAACAACAATGGTTATCAAAAAAAAAAAAACTACTGGGCAAGTTCTAGTTCTCTGTGTATTGGTGTGTTTGCCAGATGTTTGTGATAAAAAAAGAATAATAGATAATTAAATATTTCAACTAAAGGTACAAGCTAGTATCATTTTTTTGACTTTTGGGCAGACAAATGTTATCACAAGCCAATCACGTCCAGAGAGGGAAAGATACGGGAACAGGAATGAAAGCTGCTGAAGGCCAGCTCCATATTTCACAGCATGATCAGCAACAGAAAACAGATGTACAGAGAGAGGAGGGAATGAGGTGAAAGATCTCATCTTCTCTGGGGTATTCTTGTTCTCATCCACAACCTCCTTCTTTCAGGGATACACGAATATGGTATTAAAGCAAACCTGAAGTGAAAATAAACTTATGAGATAGTAAATTGTATGTGTAGTACATGCAGATATTACATAGAACATTATTAGCAAAGAAAAGAGTCTCATTGTTTTCCAGTACAGGAAGAGGTAAAAAAAAGGTGCAGTTGCTATCTATGCAAAATAGCTTCTCTGAGCTATTTGACCCACTAGGTCGAAAACCGTGCTTTTTTTCTGAAGCACTTAAACAGCCAGGAAACAGTAAGCGACAGAGAGGAACTGACGGTGAGGTTAGTATGTAATATTCATTTGCAGCTACGTCATGTGTTTATTGTAAATAATTTTACTCGCTTCAGGTTCCCGTTAAATATCTGAGTGTGGTTTAAAAAACTGCCACTGTGATAGTATGATGCAATGTGATAAAAAAAGCTATATAACTGAAAATAAATGTATGAGACACTTTTCCTTGCTGCTATTGTTCTATTCATTATCCATACTACACATACAATTCATTGTTTTTTTTCCGCGTCAGGTTTGCTTTATGGTAAGAAGAAACACAATCAACACGAGTGCATAAATAAATTACAGTGCATGCCCTTACTATAAATAGATGTTACTTCTAATCTAGCAAACCAGAAATATCAAGACAGCTCAAGGCCAAAAACAGGTTAAAATGATCCCCTTGAAATCAAAGATTTAAAGTTAAGATGTCTCTCCATTCAACCACTGTAAATACATTATTTGTGTATCTGCTGCCATTACATGTGTGGCAGGACCCTCAAGCACTGGCTTCTGTACATTTATCTCCGCTGTCATCACACAGAGATAATTAGCTATTTAGATGAAAACCGAAACACCAACCTGTTAACATGAATCTTTCATGCTGTAATTACTTACACACTATGGGTCTGATTTATCAAGGCCTATATACTACATACCAGAGCAAAAGTGGGCTAGTTGCAGAGAGAAATCAATCAGAATCCTTTTTAATTCAACAGCTGAAACTTGATTCGTTGCCATGTGTAGCTGTTTCCTTCTTGCTTCTGTTTTATTGTGCTTCTGCCTTAATGAACTATTCCCATTGGTGGTCAGATTGAAGCTTGATTACAAAAAAGTAACTTTCATTATGTAAGTCTTCTGTCCCCTGACTTCATGAATGTGTAAATGTAACAGGATTCAAAGGTTAAAGTGCACCTGAACTTAGCACATCCTGGCTCCAAACTTCAGTTCTCCTGAGGCAAACATGTGAGGATGCGACCCCCTCCCCATCTGATTTGGAATGTTCACACAGCGCTCGACAATTAACTGCTTCAATTAATGTTCTCACATGACATGCTGCAGCGGTGAACACAATAGCACACTGGCTGGCTTTGAGTCTGTGAGTCTCATTCTCTTCCTACTCTAACTACATGCTGTTAGTGTAAAAAATGCTGCCCCTGTAATCTCTGCCGCCTGATACAAATGTTTCACCTTGCCTCATGAGAGAACAGTAGTGGAACCAGTTGTTTGTATGAGATCTGGGTAGAGCACTGCAAAGGGCCAAATTTACTATAAGGCACTGTAGGCACGTGCCTACAGGCGCCTGATGATGGAAATGCAGATCACTCCCCTCTCCAAGTGCCTCCCTCCCTCCTTCCCTATGCAGAGTCCTGACGAGAGTCTAATTGAGAGATTGCTCACTCTGCTTTTGGCATTCCATTGGTGAGAGCTCCCTTTAGTCAGGGGCACCTTTAAGGGTACTTCTGGCTACCTAAGGGGTACCTATGTGGCCAAGGGAAGTAGGGGAGAGGTGACAGCTGGGCTAGCCAGCACACTTGCAGTGTGGTTCAGCAGGGGGGTTGTAGATTCATGGAGTGTGAAGTCTAAAGTGCCAGGACATTTGTGCCTATAGGCTCCTGTTAGGTAAATCCAGGCCTGGTACTGGAGAATAAGATATAAGCATGCTCTGTAGTTAGGTAGCATTGGATCTTTAGACAGAGAGGGATGGTTTACAAGAAATACATTCATGTTACACAGTGCAGGACAGTATGTACAACAAATATGTAATGTGGTTGGTCAAAATGTAATCTGGCTGCAGTACCCACAGATTGTGTACACAGTGAACTGTGCATGTGCGGTCCAGGTCGTGCATTCCCCCCCACCCCCCGATCACGCTCCCGAGGGTGTATTACACCAACACAATTACAGTCTTTGTGAACTGAGCATGTACAGAATGCTCTCAGCTATGGGAGTGTTCTATGCAATGCATGTGAACTTCACAAAGACTGTAATTGCGCTGGTGTAGAATGCTCCTGGGAGCATGATCAGGAGGGGTACGCATAGCTAGATTTCCGCATGCGTAGTGGCCTGCCACCCAATTGGATCATGGGCCTCGCGACGACCAACAGAGGGGTACCAAAGAGACAAGGAGGGAGCAGTCAGACAATAGGGAGCTGGAGGAAGCCCCAGGTGTGGACAAATCCTTTTGGGTTCTTGGTCTCAGGTTTACTTTAACCGGTTCAGCACCGCAGTCCGAAAATCTCATGCATCCGAGCAACGTTCACCTCCCATTCATTCGCCTATAACTTTATTGCTACTTATTACAATGAATTGATCTAGATCTTGTTTTTTCCGCCACTAATTAGGCTTTCTTTGGGTGCTACATTTTGCTAAGAATTATTTTTTTCTAAATCCATTTTAACAGGAAGATTAAGAAAGAAATGAAAAAAATTCATTATTTCTCAGTTTTAGGCCATTATAGTTTGAAATGAATATACGCTACCGTAATTAAAACTCATGTATTTTATATGCCCATCTGTCCCGGTTATTACACCATTTAAACGATGTCCCTATCACAATTTATGGTGCCGATATTTTATTTAGAAATAAAGGTGCATTTTTTCAATTTGCGTCCATCACTATTTATAAGCTTATAATTTTAAATAATATAATAACATACTCTCTTGACGTGCATATTTAAAAAGTTCAGACCCTTGGGTAACTATTTATGTTGTTTTTGTTTTTTTTTATTGTATTTTTTTTTATTTATTTTTTTTATAAAAAATGTATGTGGGTAATTTTTGGTGTGGGAGGGAAACTGTTGGTTTTACATGTAAAATAATAGTTTTCTTTAATTAAAAATGTATGTGGGGGCAGTTTACTATTTGGCCACAAGATGGCCACAGTGAAAAAATTTCTAGATGCGAACGATTTCGCATTCCAGGAACTAAAGCTCAGAGGAGTTGTTTCCTGGGGGCAGAAATACCGCGCTCTCTGAAGAGAAAGCGTCGGTATTTCTGCGGGGAGGTTAGATCGGTGAATAGGGATTATATTCCCATTCACTGATCGGGGGGCTAGCGGGGGGCGGCGGGTACGCGCGCGTGCGCGTGCCCGATCGCGCACACCACGCACTGGAAGATGCAGTGCCTATCTGGACGAGAAAGCTTGTCCAGATAGGCCGAACTGGTTAAGCAATATAGTTTAAACACACTAGCCCTGACTAACTTCCTTCTGGCTTCTTCCAAAGTCTTTATTGTAATGCTGGGAATACACAATGAGTTTTTTCAGCAGATTTACTAGCCGATCGATTTTTCTATCATTTTTCCGATCAATGTTTGTATCATTTTTCTGATTGATTTCCATTCTCTTCTATCAGAAAATCGATCAGAAAAACAATCAAAATCAGATAGGACCAGTCGGAAATTATCTATTGAGCCATCTATCTGCTAAAAAAGTCAGGCTACTAGCAACCAGTGGTGCTGAGCAAGATTTCGGATATCCGAACTACCCAGATAATTCGAACTTTTTCCACTCTCCGAACTTTGAATAGCAAATTCGGATATTTTTTAAAATCCAAATAGACTATCCGAGCAAACTCGGATTTCCCATCTGAAATCCGGGCGGATAGTCAGTTCAGCTATCCGAGCAGAAGCCAAAATCACCTTCAATGGCAAAAATCAGAGATAGAGAGAGAGAGAGAGAGAGAGAGAGAGAGAGAGAGAGAGAGAGAGAGAGAGAGAGACCCCCGAATGGGGTTATTGCCATTTGAAGAGACTTTTGGAAGCATTTTAAGCCATTTTCCGGTCACTTCTGGTTTTCTATCCGGATATCTGAATCCGTCCGGATATTGGGTTCGGATATCCGAGTTTACTCGGACACCAAAAAGTTCGGATTCTGACATAGAGAGGTCGACAGAGCAAAAAGTCATAACAGAATAAAGCAGAGTCCTAGACTGGGGTGTGAGGTCCTTGGTCTCAACACCCCGGAACTGGTCTAAAGTATGACACAGCAATGACACAGTAATCCTAAGCTTGGGTGTGAGGTCCTTGGTCTCAACACCCCGGAACTGGTCTAAAGAATAACACAGCAATGACACAGTAATCCTAAGCTTGGGTGTGAGGTCCTTGGTCTCAACACCCTGGAACTGGTCTAAAGTATAACACAAGCGTAATCTGGCTAAGTGTGAATTCCCAGGTCCACCTGGTTCTAACACACTGTGGGATCTGGCTGAGGTCTGAGTTCTCACACGTAAGTATTCGCAACGGCAGACAACTTGAGACTGACCAGCCAGATATATATATATACTGCAACGCTCCTCAGCGCTGCCCAGCGCCACTCAGCCAATCAATAACTGCGCTGGGATCAGTTGATCGACCTGATCAGCTGATCCCTCTCCTACTGGCATAAAGGTCCTGCCTCCCCGCATGCGCGCGCGTAGCTCTCCATCTGTGTGCACTAGAAGGCCCAGGCAAACCAGATGCATGCCGCTGTGCGGAAACCGCCGGTCTGAACGCGGAGACAGCCGCCCCACCGCCAGACCGCGCGGCGGCATCTCCGCAATCCATTACAGTACCCCCCCCCCCCTGAGGAGTGTACCTCGGACACTTCCCACCGGGCTTTCCAGGATGTGAGTCATGAAATTCTTTCTTTAATTCTTCCGCATGCATGCGAAAATCTGGCACCCAAGTTCTTTCCTCCACACCATATCCTTTCCAGTGGACCAGATACTGCACGGAATTCTGCACTAACCGAGAGTCCAGAATCTTTTCAATCTCATATTCAGGTTGATCATCAACCATCACAGGGTGGGAGGGGAGGGGGGGGGGGGGAGAGGAATCCACGCGCACTGCCGGCTTCAACAGAGACACATGGAATGATCTCACACCTCGCATGCTGGCTGGGAGATCAATTGCATAAGTGACATTATTAATTTTTCTGGTCACTGGGAATGGTCCTATGAATCTAGGACCCAGTTTGGGTGACAGTTGCTTCAGGGTCAAATGCCGAGTGGACACCCACACCAAGTTCCCCGGAGAGAACTTCCACTCTACGGACCGCCTTTTGTCTGCCTGTCTTTTCTGGGTCTGGAACACTTTCCCCAAGTTCCGCTTAACCATTCCCCAAATCTCCTTCAAATCCCTCTGCCAATCCTCCAGGGCCGGGAATGGTGTAGACGCCACCAGCAACGGGGCAAACTTGGGTGATCTTCCCGAAACTACCTGGAATGGGGAAAATCCTGAAGAGGAACTTTTCAGGTTGTTGTGCGCAAATTCTGCAAACGGCAACAATTTTACCCAATCGGACTGTGCATCTGCAACATAACATCTGAGAAATTGTTCTAGGGACTGGTTAACTCTCTCGGTCTGGCCATTGGTCTGTGGGTGGTAGCCTGATGAGAATGCAAGGTCCATATCCAGCTGTTGGCAAAAAGCTTTCCAAAACTTAGATACAAATTGGACTCCCCGATCTGACACTACATTTACCGGAATGCCATGCAGCCGGAAAACGTGCTGGATGAAGAGATCAGCCAATTCCTGGGCCGAGGGGAGTCCTTTCAATGGAATAAAATGAGCCATCTTACTGAATCTGTCTACTACCACCCAAATGACCATCTTGCCCTCAGACCTGGGGAGTCCTCCCAGAAAATCCATGGACAAATGAGTCCATGGTTCACTTGGCACTGGTAAGGGTTGTAAAGTACCAACAGGAACCTGGCGAGAAGGTATACTCCTAGCACACACTGCACACTCTCTTACAAACTCCATACAATCTGTTGCCAACGTAGGCCACCAAGCACATCTGGCCAGTAAATCCTGGGTTCTGGTGGCCCCGGGATGACCACCAGCATTCTTGTGGGAATGAAACAGCTGTAGGAGTTGTAGACGGAAAGGCAGTGGCACAAACATAACCCCATCAGGCTTCCTCTCTGGAACATCCTGTTGGTAAGGACTCAGAGTGACTGTCCAATCCTTCCAAGTCTCAGTGGCTGCCAAAACTACCTTCTGAGGTAGAATGGTCTCAGGGGCTGAGGGCTGTACTGTCTCGGGCTTGAAACACCTGGACAAGGCGTCGGCCTTGATGTTTTTACTACCAGGGGTTTACCTAATTACAAATCTGAATCTTGAAAAGAACAAACAACACCGGGCCTGACGAGGGCTAAGTCTCTTGGCGCCCTCTATGTACTCCAGATTTTTATGATCTGTATAAACGGTGATAGTATGTTCTGCACCTTCTAGCCAATGTCGCCATTCCTCAAAAGCTAACTTGATAGCTAAAAGCTCCCGGTTGCCTATATCATAGTTTTTTTCTGCGGGTGAAAACCTACGAGAGAAGTAGGCGCATGGGTGGAGTTTGCCCTGCAAACCCGATCGCTGAGACAATACAGCCCCCACCCCCACCTCTGAGGCATCAACCTGCACAATAAAGGGGAAGGTGACATCCACATGTCTTAATAAAGGTGCAGAACAGAACAGTTTTTTCAGTGTAGAAAAGGCAGAATGTGCCTCTGCTGACCAGTGATATCAGCCCCCTTCTTGGTGAGACTGGTGAGAGGCGAGACCACTGTAGAGTACCCCTTTATAAACCTCCTGTAGTAGTTGGCAAAGCCCAAAAATCTATGGAGCGCCTTCAGTCCAACAGGCTGAGGCCACTCCAAGACAGCAGAAACCTTTCCAGGAACCATAGAGAGGCCAGACGTAGAGATAATGTACCCCAAGAAGGCAAGAGAGGTTACTTCGAAAAGACATTTCTCTAATTTAGCGTAAAGCAGATTCTGTCTTAACTTCCCTAGGACAAACTTAACATGCTTTCGATGTTCCGAGAGATTGGACGAGAAGATCAGTATATCGTCCAGATATACTACGACGAACTTCCCCAACACCTCCCTGACAACCTCATTAATCAACTCCTGGAAGACGGCCGGGGCATTACACAACCCGAAGGGCATCACCAGGTACTCGTAGTGCCCGTCGGGTGTGTTAAAGGCCATCTTCCATTTGTCACCCTAACTAATTCAAACTAGGTTGTATGCGCCTCTCAAATCTAGTTTCGAGAAAATCTTGGCATTGGTAACCTGAGTGAACAGATCGTCAATCAAGGGTAAAGGATAACGATTTTTCACTGTAATCTTGTTTAAGCCTCGATAATCAATGCAGGGACGAAGGCCTCCATCCTTTTTTTTTACAAAAAAGAATCCTGCCCCTGCTGGTGAACGAGAGGGACGGATGAAACCCTTGGCCAAGTTTTCTTTGATGTATTCCTGCATTGCCAGTTTCTCAGGCCCAGATAGATTATAGAGATGGCCCCTAGGAGGCATACAACCAGATCTTAAATCGATGGGACAGTCGTAGGTACAGTGGGGCGGAAGTTTATCTGCTGATTTGGGACAGAATACGTCAGCAAATTCTGCGTAGTGGTTTGGCAAACCTTTAACCTGAATCTTGGTGTTACCCACGGTCACTTTCGCTAAACAGTGATGATGACAATGGGTAGACCAGCTCGTTAGCTGACCTGAAACCCAATCTATCTGAGGGGAGTGAAGTTGTAACCATGGCATGCCAAGAATAACGGTGGAGGTTGCCATACGCAGGACCAGAAACTGTAGACTCTCTTTATGTAGCACCCCAACACTGAACCTCAAGTCCGGGGTCCGAGACAGGGGATGTCTACTTTGCAGAGGAGAGTCATCTACTGCAGTGACCAAAACCTTTTGGTCTAATGGAAGTATGGGAACCCCCAATTTCTTTGCAAACTCGTAATCTATAAAGTTAGCTGCTGAACCAGAGTCTATGAAAGCTTCAGTGGTAACAGTCTGGCCCTCCCATGTGACAGAACAGGGAAGGAACAGACGATTATTGTTTAGAGGTAATGACTGCGCGCCTAGGGTATTACCTCTGACTACACCTAGGCGGCAGTGTTTTGGGACGATTCTGCACCTTATGACCCTACTCTGCACAGTATAAACAGAGCTGTTCTGTTTTCCTGCGATTCTTTTCCACCCGTGTCAATTTTGACTGTCCAATTTGCATTGGCTCTGATGGAGGTGAGACGGGTGGAGGAGAGGCGTAGGAGACATATCTTACAGTGTTCTTACCCCGGGTTTGTTTCTGATAGCGTAAACGGCGATCAACCTGTACTGCTAAAGCGATTGCCTCGTCAATAGATTTTGGTTCAGGGTGTCCCAACATCAAATCAGAGACTGAGTCTGACAACCCTGATAAGAAACAGTCTAACAACGCAAATGTCCCCCACCTAGCTGACACAGACCACTTCCTGAACTCAGCTGCGTAGACTTCTACCGGATCCTTGCCTTGACGCAAAGTCTTAAGCTTCCGCTCAGCAGTAGAGGCAATGTCCGGATCATCATAAATTATGGCCATGGCTTTAAAAAATTCCTCAACTGACGTCAAATCCTCATGCCCTACCTGAAGGCTATATGCCCATGTTTGAGAATCCCCTGACAAAAGGGTCTTAATAAATGTAATTCTCTGTGCCTCAGTTTCTGATAAATTGGGTCTTAACTCAAAATACGACATTACTAGATTTTTAAAGTTCTGAAATTAAGATCTATGACCAGAAAACCTTTCGGGTACAGACATACGCAATTCTGTAACTGGAGGAGATCGCACTGCATTCACAGCCGTCTGAAGGACCTGTATGGACCCAGACAAAGCAGTAATCTGGGTCTGATGACCGTCCAGCACCCTGATGAAATTCTCCACCGAGGTGTGAGTGCATCAAGACGGCTGTTGAGTGCGTCCATTTTGTTTTTCGGGTCTGCCGTTCTGTAACGATTGGTGTCAGCACACAGAGAGAATCTGATTATTGGTGATCTGCAGTATCACCAACAATACAGATGTATACCTGATTATTGATGATCTGCAGAATCACCAATAATACAAGTATGACTAACCTCTGGACACCTAATAGAGTGTAAGTGTTTGGTGCAACTGTAGGCTATCTCCCGTGGGGCGGGAGACACAGATAACTTCGACCAGAGACCACCTGAGGAGCAGGTGGCCCTTGGCTGTGCAGGAACTATCTCCTAAGAGAGGAGATAGGGACAATCTGGCAGCCAGTGATTCCCTGGTAAACTGGGAATCAGACTGTACTGCAGCCAGAGGACTCCAATGGGATAGAGGCCCCTGGCTGTACTGCAGGAAGGACTCTCTGAGGAGCAGGAGGTCCTTACAGCTAACTGACACTTGGTGGAATAGTGTCACGGGTAGTACAGATAGACTGAGCACTCAAGGGGTGAGTGGCAGCCTGGAAGGTCGGGCAGGCCAGGTCGGCAACACACGAGCAAATAAGGTACAGAGACAGAAGGCTGATTCGGTAACCGGGTACAGGCAGGGTTTGGCAACAGGTAGGCAGATATGCAGAGGTACCGAATCAAAAAGCAATAGAGAGGTCGACAGAGAAAATAGTCATAACAGAATAAAGCAGAGTTCTAGACTGGGGTGTGAGGTCCTTGGTCTCAACACCCAGGAACTAGTCTAGAGAATAACTCAGTAATGACACAGTAATCCTAAGCTTGGGTGTGAGGTCCTTGGTCTCAACACCCCGGAACTGGTCTAAAGTATAACACAGCAATGACACAGTAATCCTAAGCTTGGGTGTGAGGTCCTTGGTCTCAACACCCCGGAACTGGTCTAAAGAATAACACAGCAATGACACAGTAATCCTAAGCTTGGGTGTGAGGTCCTTGGTCTCAACATCCTGGAACTGGTCTAAAGTATAACACAAGCGTAATCTGGCTAAGTGTGAATACCCAGGTCCACCTGGTTCTAACACACTGTGGGATCTGACTGAGGTCTGAGTGCTCACACATAAGTATTCACAACGGCAGACAACCTGAGACTGACCAGCCAGATCTATATATACTGCAACGCTCCTCAGCGCCACCCAGCGCCACTCAGCCAATCAATAACTGCACTGGGATCAGCTGATCGACCGGATCAGCTGATCCCTCTCCTACTGGCATAAAGGTCCTGCCTCCCCGCACGCGCGCGCGTAGCTCTCCATCTGTGTGCACTAGAAGGCCCAGGCAAACCAGACGCATGCCGCTGTGCGGAAACCGCCGGTCTGAATGCAGAGACAGCCGCCCCACCGCCAGACCGCGCGGCGGCATCTCCGCAATCCATTACAACAGGAAATGGGAATTTACAGATGTCCTAAATATGCTTGTGGAAAAGCCATCTAGATAATCTGATACAACAGCCTAGTGAGCCAGAAGTACCGCATTACGAGCAAACCACTCATCTTTATGATTCCTACAGCACACCAGACTCAAGTTGAAGCTACTTAAAGGAAATTTCCAGGGAAATAAAATAAAACATGACATTTACTTACCTAGGGCTTCCCCCAGCCCCTTGCATACCGACATGTCCCTCGCAGCAGCTCCGCTCTCAGCCGCTGACTCCCAGTCCCCGCTGGTGCAGAGGGCGACCTCACAACGTTGTCCTCTACTTCACCTGCACGAGCTCCGATTCCGCCGGTGAGTAGAGAATGACCTCGTGAGGACAGCCTCTGCATCCGCGGGACCTGGGGCCGATGGCTGGTGCTAGAGGAAGTCCAGATTCTGTTTATTTTCTGTGCAGAGTCCCTTTAACTCTTTACATTGCAATTACCAGGGAAGGGGGAATACAGACATGTAAAGGGATAGTAGACATAGACATACAACGATGTTTGTATTAAAAACTTGCTAAAGCTTTAGTAAGATAAAAGTATCTGCACATTTTTCAGGAATATAACTAGAATATTACAAACAAGTACTATTTTAGAGTTATTGTAATATTACATTATGTACTGTGCAGCTTGGCATTCCGAAAACATCAGGCACTTGTTCACATTTCAGTGCTTTTATCTGGAACAGAAGATTGACAGAGCCAGGAATTAGCAGAGCAACGCTGCGATTATGTCATTACAGACGACGCTTGAAAAAAGGGCTAATTTTCCACAACTACTGGTGATAATGCTGATTGCTTTTCAAGATGTGTTCCCTGAATGTACTACATGTAGCTATTTACTGTACATCACTTTTGTATATGTTACGGCCAGAACCCGAAGTTTGGCCAGAACTAGAAGTGGCCGGCCACTTCGGGTTCTGGCCGGCCAATGCGCGAACTGGCCGCTGCGCTGCGGCCAATGTGAGAAATGAAACAATTCCTGTAAGGTTTAATGTGATGTTGTGGCCGCAGCGCAGCGGGGGGCAAAAAATGTATCACACATCTTTACTTTATTCAATGGCATTAAGCCGCCCGGCTTTTTCCTCTGCCTCTCTCTCCTCCCCCCCCCCCCCCGCCTCTCTCTCCCCCCTTCTCTTATGGGCACAGCCGGGCGGGGACACGCGTGTCCAGGAGAGTCGTTCCTCGCGGCAGGAGAGCAGAGCGGGGGAGGCTGCAGACATTGCTTCTGCCAGCACCCGCTCTGCAAGAACGGCAGGATTCCCCTGCCGCGACGAACGACTCCGGAGGGACACGCGTGTCCCCGCCCGGCTGTGCCCATAAAGAGAAGGAGAGAGAGAGGCGGGGGGGGGGGGGGGAGGAGAGAGAGGCAGAGGAAAAAGCCGGGCGGCTTAATGCCATTGAATAAAGTAAAGATGTGTGATACATTTTTTGCCCCCCGCTGCGCTGCGGCCACAACATCACATTAAACCTTACAGGAATTGTTTCATTTCTCACATTGGCCGCAGCGCAGCGGCCAGTTCGCGCATTGGCCGGCCAGAACCCGAAGTGGCCGGCCACTTCTAGTTCTGGCCAAACTTCGGGTTCTGGCCGTAACATATACAAGGAAAGACATTTCCTCTAATTTCTACATGCACTTCAACATAATACCACTGTGTTGAATTATCAGAGGGATGATAATTCATTTTTGTAGATTTTTTTTTGTCAAATACTGTCTTTGTCTTCTGTTCCCAGTGATCATTGTCAGACTCCCCAATTATATCTGTATTACATCATATTGTAATATCTATATTGTGGGCAGTGCAGTAAGCCTTGGAACTTCTGTCAATCGCACAGTCTTCCACAAATGCGACAAGTTCAAATACTGACTGTGTTGTGTCTGAAATAAAGGTACATTTTTCTGCATGACATACTTTGTTTTCTCATAGTAGTGCAATTAATATAAAAACCTTTTCAAAAGGTATAAAGTGGGAATACAAGGTTTGTAGAGAGTGCAATTAGTTGCTTTATTATACAAGGGGTGTGGTCTCAAAAGTGGGTGGGGTTGTAGGAGGTGGCTAAACAGTATTTTCTTTGTAACAGTCCCATGTTTTACTCCTGATGCATTCCCCATACTATGCAGCTAAAATGTGTCCCTAGTCCGTGGGACCCTTTTTAATACTCCATTAAAGTGTCCTCCCATTTATAGTATACCCTACATGCTATGCATCCATTATGGTAGCCATTTGCCGTGCCCCCCTTATTTTCCCTGGTAGTCTAGTGGTTCCCTTTAACATTTATAGTTGTACCTGTTGACATAGTGGTTTCCCTTCCCTAAAAACCTTCCCTGGTTGTTGGATGGTAACCCCCACTCCTTATAGATTACCCTGGTGGTCTAGTGGTCTCACTTCCTTTTTATTATAGCTTTTTGTGGAAGTCTAGTCGTTACCCCTCCTATTTATATCTTTCCCTGGGTTCTGTTGATCCCCTTCCCATTTATATAGTTTTTCCCTGGTAGCCTAGCAGTCCTCCTTATAAATTCCCCTGGTAGTCTAATGGTCCTCTTCTCTCCCCTTATAGCTTTCCTTGGTAGCCTGGTGTTCATCAAATGCATGTACAGTTCAGCTGCAGTACGAGCCAATGGGGGAGAGACGTTCCCCACAGGAACCAGAGGAGATGAGAGATACTAAAAATATCAAATCCAATGAAAATTAGGGCCCTCTTGAGTAAAATGGTTGGTTAAATGTGTTTTTATTTCTTGCAGATGGATGTGGTGTGGTGTGTGTTATTGAGGTAGGCTTAGGAGGGGAAACCACTAGACCTCCAGGGAAAGGAACTAGAAAAGAGGAAGCAGGACCACTAGGGCAAACCATTTGGGTTACCATTAGACAACCAGGGAAACCTATTAGGGGAGAAAAACCACTGTGCCAACAGGTAAAACGCTAAGTGTTAAAGGGAACCACTAGACTACCAGGGAAAATAAGGGGGCACAGCAAAGGGCTACCATAATGGATGCATAACATGGAGGCACTGTAAGGCAGCAAAGCATAGGGGACACCTTGAGAGTTTTTCTGGGGAAGCTCCATAATTTTTAGTCACTTTTCTTCATAGAGCTTGTTCAGTAGGGCTTCATTCAGCAAAGCCCTAGAAGAGGGAGGAGGCATATTTATTGAATGAGTGGAGCATGAGCTGTACATACACAATTTATGTTGTTTCTTCAATGAAAATGTTTGAGTAAAGTTTGAATTGAGAATCCCAGTCTGCAGTATAAATTCTCGGCTTCTGCTTTGCTGCAATTTTACTTTATAGTCCGACAGCACTTCCTGCTAAAATCAAATTCCTCATTAGAAAGCTAGGAAGCCATTAGTCTTACTTGAAATATAGCTTCCGTAAACTATAAAATGCAGCGTCTATCTCTCACTAATGTCATTTATGTTTTTTCTCTTTCCTCTACACATTTAACGTGACCCAAGCACATTTGTCTTAAAACAAAAATCTGAGAGAAGCTGGTCTGGAATGATAAGAGAGGCAGCAGAACACTGCGGATTGATGTCAGTATCGGCTCATTTTACCTGCCACTTGAAAGCTGCTACAGCCATCATTTTTCGTACCATGCGAATGGTTCTAAGAGAGTAAACAGTAAATGATTCCTTTGCCTGAAAAATGACACGTTTTCATGAGCGATAGAAGAGTTTAGTCTAGTCTCGCAATTTGCACGAGGGGAAAAATAAAAGACATCCAATTTTTGTTGTCTTTTACTATTGTCTTGTGGCTTTTTAGAGACTTGAAAATGATTCCTCACTTGAATGACTGAAATTTTCTGAACAGAAGAAAGATTTATGCATAGAATGTTACAGATCTGTCTGATCAAAGTGCTCCATTGCGTGCTACTTTCACCCAGTGTTGGCTGCAAGAATGAAAATCGCATTGGAAGAACAAGTCTGAGGATAGTGTTGTGAAATATGTAACGCATTATCACTTTCTGTGTAGTGGAATAAAATAGAACAAATAATTTAAGGAGTCCACCAACCAAATATCAAACTCTGGCTCAATCTTAAAGGGTACCTTATCAGTAAACTAATATAAGAGAGGGCCATACCTGGGGGTATTTAATTACTGCCCCTATAACCTTGCTGGCCTCTCAGCTTAGCCAATCCCCCCTCTACCCCATTCAAACCTCCAACTGAACCCGGTCGGCCAAGGTCATGAACACATTTCTAGAAAGGCAACAAAGGCTCAGGCCTTGGGCGACAGCTGGCCAAGGGATAGCCTGGACATGGATGATGGGTAGCTGAATGTGCAAATGAAAAAGGGAGGCTGAAAATGGGCAGCAGCACATGGAAGAGGAGTGCTACGTTCTGTGCAAGGGTGGTGTACATGAAAGAGGGCAGCTGCTGTATATACATATTAAATATGGGGGTGGGAGGCTGCACATGGGATCGGAGGGGCACTATTGGATGGGGAGCAACAAGAACGTTGGCCTAGAGGTGGAAAAGTTTAAATCTGGCATTGAGCAGGGGTGCATGCGTTGTCCTTTCTGGTCTCCACATGTCCACTTCAAACAGACTCATATCCCCCATACTGCTCCTTGCCAAGGCTCCAGCACATAGCTGTGGGGTAAGGGGAGCAAGAACAGGGAGGCAAAGTATTAAGACAAAGGGCAGACCAGGGAAGTTGAGGGGCCACAGAGATTATGGAGGCGAAGACTTCCAGGTATGGCCATCTAATACTTTTATTTTTAGTTCAGACATGCTTTAACGTATTGCTAGCATTTGAGTTAGGGTTAATGAAAGGTAAAGATATAAGTTAGAGTAAGCCATCAGCAGTGGAATAGGCCTAGGTTAGGCTGAAGTGAAAGGTTAGGATTAGGTATTTCCTGATCCTTAAACAATAAAGCTTGGATATGTCTTTAAATTATTTTCAATAACTTGATGACATCGTTATTATGGGCAGCACAGTGGTGTAGTGGTTAGCGCTCTCGCCTTGCAGCGCTGGGTCCCTGGTTTGTATCCCAGCCAGTACATTATTTACATGGAGTTTGTATGTCCTTCCTATGTCTGCGTGGGTTTCTTCCGGGCACTCCGGTTTCCTTCCACATCCCAAAAACAAACAGATAAGTTAACTGGCTTTCCCCTAAATTGGCCCTAGACTGTGATAAATACACTACACAACACATATAAATACATATGACTATGGCAGGGATCAGATTGTGAGGGACAGGTAAGTGACAAAACAATATACTCTGTACAGCGCTGTGAAAGATGTCAGTGCTATATAAATACTAAATAATAATTATTATTATTAGGGTTCCCCGGCACTATTATAGCCATAACACTACAGAGGTGCTCATCAAGAGCTCGAGATCATGAGTAAGTAGTGATCACAAGTCATTTTTTGTGATCTTTGAATGCACTAGTTACCCAACTCGTGAGCATGAGTTACTCGTGATCACTAGTCAGTATTCGTGATTAAGAAACCCACCGACTTTAGCGGTTAATAGCAAAGCCCCCTTACATGCTAGAAACACCAAACTTGGGGCTTGATTCACAAAGCAGTGATAACCGTTATCACGCTGTGAAAAGTGCATTGCGCGAAATTTAGCATAAAAAACGGTTATCGCGTGCAAACATTCGCACGATAACGCAATTTTTTCATGCGTTAACGTTCCTCGTTCGCGCAATAAATCCATGTTATCGTACGAACGTTAACACGCGAAAATTCACATTATTGCACGACTGAGATAAAACGTGCGCATAGCACTTTTTCACAGCCGTGATAACAGTTATCACGGCTTTGTGAATCAAGCCCATGATATATTCAGAAGAACAGTGGGAACAAGAGGACAATTTTTTTTTTCAAAAAGACCTTATAGTTTTTGAGAAAATCAATTTTAACATTTCAAAGAAAAAAAGTATACATTTAAATGCGGTAAATGACTATTTACCGCATTTAAATGTATATTTTTTCCTTTGAAACTTTAAAATCGATTTTCTCAAAAACTATAAGGTCTGTTTTGAAAAAAAAAATTTCTCTTGTTTCCACTGTTCTTATTAACATATCTGGCAAATTTGGTGTTTCTCGCATGTAAGGGGGCTTTGCTATTAACTGTTAAAGTCGGAAGGTTTTTAATCACAAATCTCGATTCATAATTTGTGACTACATGCAGTTATTCGACTCAAAACTGCACTCGAGTCGGATATCTGTTCCTATTTGTGATCGTGATAATGGGTCAATTCGTAAGTGGGCGGAATCGAATTCGTGATCACTCGAATACGTGAGTGGGGGTATCCGAGCATCCCTGCTTCACAGTAAATGGAGTTTCCGGAATCCTAAGGAAGCAGAATTAGCAAGTGGAGAAGAGGAACTTTGCACAGGACTAATAAGGTTTAGGAGCTGCCAGTTAATTATCTTGATTCATTTATTTCTGTAATTATATTAATTTTTATAAAACAATCTTGAAGCAGAAGTTCAAGCAATAAAATACGGTAAAGACATTCATTACATCCACCATCTGCACGGACTTAAATTGCAGAAAGATTTCTAAACACATACATTTGAAGTATGCGAGTCGCCATTGTAACGTGGCTAAATGAGTGAAATGCCTCTTCAAGGTGAAAAACAAGACAACGTTGCTGTCTCTTTAACATTAATACATGGTCACAATCAATTGTTTCCAGACATACTGTAAGCACTTAGAAAGTGATTTTATATCTCGGTAAGAGCTGATCCATAGTTTCCAGTTGAGCCAGTAGTGCTGAGCTGAGCCATAAGGCGAAAGAGGAATTAGTTGGCGGTTATCTGCAATTAAGATAAAAAGCCTGCTTGTGGATTGTCTAAACTCTGTGTACGCGCCCGTGTACAAAAAGAGCTCCAGCCTGATCCACAGAGTTTTCTAATCCAGGCCAAGGTTGCAATATCCAACAACATGTAGCTGGTGGTGTTGCATTATGAACATGGAAATTGTCAATAAATACTTGTAAAACATCAGCGCAAGCACAAATACATTATATGAAGAGAGCCTGAGAGCTTGGGGCTCCTCCTTAATTCTAGTTACCATCGAACTATTAGTAGTGGGATAAGGGGGTGCCTTATGTTGCAAGGTAGGTAGCAAAGTCTCCTCCATTTGAAAAGCATTGTACCCACTGCTGGTGGGATCAGGAGCTCTTCAAACAACCCCTAGTCCTCTGGGGTGCTCTACAGCCCTGATAAGTACTCTCGCCCAGACTGAGCCCTCCTCTAAAGCATTTATGCACATTTGCCAGCAGTGTGAGAAGTAGCATAGCAATAGGGGATGCAGAGGCAGCGCCTGCACCGGGGCCCTTGGACAAGAGGGGCCCATCAACACTACAACATGTAGATAAACTCTGACTTACCACAGTTATCTTCATCTGCTTGGTTTCCACACTCGTCGACTCCATTACAGTGCATGAACTGCGGAAGGCACTTTGTGATATTGCCACAAGGGAAGAACCCAAGAGGACAGGGGGCTTCGGTGTTCTCACTCTCTGCAGATGCAACTAGATAAAAAGAAAGAAACTGTGTTTTACTTTTGCTATAAAGTACATAAATTCCAGTTCAAATGACTCATCATGGTTCTGAGGTGAGCATCTTCTGCAGCGCTGTACAGAGTACATAGACATGTCACTAACTGTCCCTCAGAGGGGCTCTCAATCTAATCCATACCATAGTCATATGTCCATCGTAGTCTAGGGCCAGTTTAGGGGTAAGCACGTCAACTTATCTGTATGTTTTTGAGATGTGGGACTAGAACAAGCAGAACATAAAAACTCCTTGCAGACAGTAGCCTGGCTGGGATTTGAACCAGGCTATGTGACCAAACACAACCACATACGTTGAAATTAGAGAGTGCTTTCAGTGCAGCCGGATACAGTTAGTCCAGGTTGTTATCTCCATTTTGCTGTGAGGTCCTTTCTTGCCTCTTCTCATTCTCACCTCCTCAGGATTGGACATTTAGGTCATTTGCATGTGTCTGCTTGTGTACAGATCTGTAGCGGAAATCTCTCAGCAGTTGGATTAATTGTGCACATCTGGCTGCTGTCTAAAATGTAGCTGTAAGCAAATCTGAGCTAAACCTTCCTTTACTTGGTGTCATCTTTTTGCCAGAAAATGACCTTAGCTGCATTTAACATGCTTGGTTTTAAAATTAAAGAGAAACTTTAGCTGAATATAGCTTGATGATGATGAATGCATATGCTTATTTTTAACAGTACAGTATGACTTTCCAAATTATTTTAGTCATTGTTTGCCCATTGTAAAATATTACCAATTTACATTCTTAACCACTTAACGACCGCCTAACGCCGATAGGCTTCGGCAGGTCGAAGTGGTGTTTCCATGGAAACGTTCCATGTAAGTTCATGGAGGGTGTCTCAGTGAACAGCCTGCGAGCCTCCGATCACGGCTCACAGGCTAATTGTAAACACGCGGGGAAGAAATCCCCGGTGTTTACATCAATACGACACAGCAGCACCGTAAAGAAGATTGGTGATCCCCGGCCTCTGATTGGCCGGGGATCGCCGGCATCTGATAGGCTAAAGCCTATCAGAGGCGGCGCAGGACAGATCGCCGTCCTGTGCCACCCACAGCAAGGAGGGGAGGGAGGGAAGGGCAGGGAGGGTAGAATAGCGCTGCGGAGGGGGGCGCAAAACACAAACAGCTGGCGGCGATCAGACCCCCCCCAGCAGGACATTCCCTGTGTGCCTGCTGATCTGTGCTGTGGGCTGAAGAGCCCACGCAGCATAGATAAGGGGAAAATCCCCTGGTCCTTAAGTGGTTACATTTATCACAGTTGGCAACATCTTTACTCCTGGGAGATGCATCACTGTGGAATGCTTGTTTACTATGTCTTCTGAGGTCAGCAGAAAGAACACCTTGGCTCATATGCAATTCACTTTTCTCCTGAGTTTTCTCCTAGGTGATAATGTTTCAACTTCTTTTTAAAATTACATTTGAGTTTTTTGTTGTTTTTTTTTAATCGAAAAAGTACCAAACAGCAGGTGAAGTACTATCAAAATTATATTGAGCATTTTCTTGCTTGTCAGTGGCTTAAAGTAAATTTTATTGCCAAGGTTTAAAAATATCACCTAGGAGAAAACTCAGGAGAAAAAGTGAATTGCATATGGGCCCTTGTCTCTCGGGATGCTCTGGGAGGAGAATTCTTCATAATAAACAGCCTGCACTAAACATCACTGTTTTTGATGCTGAAACCAGGATTATTAAAATAAGTCAGTTTGGTGCCTCTTTAAATTTCTATCTCCAAGGCCAAAGGCTTCACACTGCGGATTGGCCTGCACCACCAAAAACAGGCCTTAAGGGATTCCCGCATTAGTACGAGGTAATCCCCATCTGGCAGCAGACCAAGCAGGAAATGACGGTCACTTCCTGTTGGCGAATTGATAAAATACGCTTCTGCGCATGCGCAACAAGCAAAACTGTGGTGGTCCGTTTAAAAACACGCGTGTTACCATAGACTTACATAGAATCTCGCCAAAGGACCGGCACCACTCGATGTATTTAGAAGCTCTTTATAACTTTATTGGCATCAATATGATAGCAACGACAGACGCTGTTTCGGCCCCCATGGGCCTTTATCAAGTTGCACAGGATCATCCTGATGATCCCTGTGCATCCTGATGATCATCCTGATGATCCCTGTTATAAGTTATAAAGAGCTTCTAAATACATCGAGTGGTGCCGGTCCTTTGGCGAGATTCTATGTTGTGACCCCTTGGTACTGGGGTGAGGACCTAGGCACACTTTCCTGCACTAAAGCCACTGTGAGTGCTCCTGGGCACTTGGAAGAAACCATAGACTTACATAACTTCCGGTCCGCCGCATGTCGCTGCGCGGTAATATAGGTATGCTCGCGGGTTAGATAAGGTGCTTGCGGTGCAGCACAGCACAAGCAATGTGGACTCCCCCACAGACATTCATTGCCCTATAGGTAGGCTGCGGTAAAACGCCGCACTACACTGCACCAGTGTGAAAGGGCCCTTAAGGTTACACAATGGTTGTCACCCCATCAGGACTTAATCCCTCTGTTGACAACTTGGGGTTGAGTCCTATACAGATGGGGAAGCAGCTGTTTCTATAGGGAAGGGAGGAGTCACAACAACTAAAAACTAATGAAACACCCCCATTCCATCTACCCACCTACTGGAGACCTCAACTTCGGAGGTCATGTGACCTCACCCAATGCCTTTGCTCTGACAAAGCTTCCTGCACTGCATTCCATAAAACTTCACACTGATGTGACATTGCAGCTCCACTACCAGCTATTTTTTTTGTTTAGTTCTATCAAGTTTAGGATCATTAGTACTATACATTTTGAAGTGAAGTTAAGCCTAGTTTTCTAGCTTTCCAGTTTATCATTGTTTTTCTCCCTGCCTCATTTACAGTCACATCTTTGAGCATTCAATTTTTTTGACATTGAACGTCTGCATATTTCAGAATAATACAATACTTGAGGCATGTACTTAAATTTAAGCATAGCAATTTTCTTCCAGCTGATCTGTCTGCTTAATTTTCAGGACATTCATTTCTGTGCAGTCATTTCAGTACCTGTAAGACAACTACTTCACAGCAAAGAAGTAATTGTAAAAGATAAAAAGATACCACATTTCCTTGTATCACTTAGATCTGGAAATGATAGCTCACCTTGATGGTAAATTATACAGTGTGTTTATGCTGAATATGTTAGCTACAGAATAAATAGCGATGCTACTTTTTTAAAGGACAACTGAACTGAGAGGGATGGAGAGGCTGTCATATTTATTTTGTTTTAAAGGATACCCGAAGTGACATGTGACATGATGAGGTAGACATGGGTATGTACAGTGCCTAGCACACAAATAACTAGGCTGTGTTCCTTTTTTACTTTCTCTGCCTGAAATAGTTAAATATCAGGTATGTAAGTGGCTGACTCAGTCCTGACTCCTGACTCAGACAGGAAGTGACTACAGTGTGACCCTCGCTGATAAGAAATTCCCCTTTTTACCTCAGAAGCCATTTTCTGCTAGGAAAGTGTTTTATAGTTGGAATTTCTCACCAGTGAGGGTCACTGATCCTTTAAACAACACCAGTTTCCTGGCTGTCCTGCTGATCATCTGCCTCCAATGCTTCTAGCCATAGATCCCGAAGAAGCATACAGCAGATCAGATATTTCAGACTGAAATCTGACTGGATTTGCTGCATGGTTGTTTCAGGTGTGTGACACAGATACTACAGCAGTCAAAGTAATGATCAGCATGACTGCAAGGCAACTGGCATTGTTAAAAGAGGAACTGTGGTGAAAATAACATAATGACTAAAATTGCATATTATTTACAATATTTACCGTACTTATAGATTATTTAGTCAGTGTTTGCCCATTGTAAAATCTTTTCTCTACCTAATTTACCTTCTGAAATTTATCACAGATGGTGAGATCTTTAGTTCTCCCAGGTGATCTGTACGGAATGTTTGTTACTGAGAGTTCTATGAACAGAGGGAGATATTGCTTGCTTGGCAGTTGGAAGGAGTTTTCACCACAATATCAGCCATACAGATCTCCCTGATGATCTATTTGAGAAAAGGTAAAGATTACACATGGGAAAGGGGGTATCAGCTACTGATTAGAATGAAGTTAAATCCTTGGTTAAAGTTCATCTTTAACCACTTAAGGACCACAGGCTTTACCCCACGTAGCGACTAGGCCATTTTTCTCAAAGTAGGCCACTGCAGCTTTAAAGAGAATCTGTATTGTTAAAATCGCACAAAAGTAAACATACCAGTGCGTTAGGGGACATCTCCTATTACCCTCTGTCACAATTTTGCTGCTCCTCGCCGCATTAAAAGCGGTTAAAAACAGTTTTAAAAAGTTTGTTTGTAAACAAACAAAATGGCCACCAAAACAGGAAGTAGGTTGATGTACAGTATGTCCACACATAGAAAATACATCCATACACAAACAGGCTGTATACACCCTTCCTTTTGAATCTCAAGAGATCATTTGTATGTTTCTTTCCCCCTGCAGTTCTCATGCACTTGAAGTTTCAGGCTTGCTCGTTTCTTCCTGCAAACAGCTTTGCCTTTGTCTGTAATTCCTCAGTATGTGAAAGCCCAGCCAGCTCAGAGGAGGATTTATCCAGCTTGTAAAAGATAAGAGAGAAGAGAGAAGCTGCCCTAATCTAAATAATACACAGGCAGTGTGCATAGAGGGGCCTGGAAGGGGGAGTTCATAGCAGAACCACAACACTGAAGAACTTGGCAGCCTTACAGACACAGGCCGACAAGTCTGACAGGGAAAAGATACATTGATTTATTACAGAGACTGTGATAGTAGAAAGTGCTGCAGTAAGCCAGAACACATTAGAATAGCTTTTGGAACTTGTAGGATGATAAAAAACAGGATGCAATTTTTGTTACGGAGTCTCTTTAAGGGCTCACTGCAGGGCCATACAACTCAGCACACAAGTGATTCCCCCCCCCCCCCCCCTTCCTTTTCTGCCCACCAACAGAGCTTTCTGTTGATGGGCTGTGATCCCTGCAGGGGATTTTTTTTGTTTTTGTAAATATTTATATCCTTTTTTTTCTTTATAAAATTTACTATTTATTTTTTATTGTTCCAACACCGCCCTCCCTCCCCTCCAGTCAATTTTAGCGATCGACTCTCATAGATACGGCTGTCCCCGTTACAGCCCTGCCTTAGATCGCAGCGTTGTACACTGTAAATAGACTGCACCGCTGGGATGACATTCAAGTTGAGATGCGCACGCCGGCGTGGAAACTCCTGCAAAACACACCCCAGGACTGCACGCTGGCCGGCGATTGGTGTGGAGCGGTTGTTAAAAGGTTAAAATCAGCCACCTCCATATCTCTCTCAGTTCATGTGTTCTTTACATAAAATCATAGAAGGTGGGGTGAGAAATAGTGTGCCAGCTATAAAGTCTCACTGTCTCAGTCCCCCCTGTGAAGCCCCATTGCAGTTCTAATGTTTGTAATTTTTTCATACTGTGAATGAGTGTCTTCCTATTCCAGTAGTATAAAAGCAGTGGGCTGGTGACCAGACAGCACTGCATTGGAATATGGATTTTTTTGCTTCCTGCTTTCATGTGTGTGTGATGATGTCAAGCACATTATTCATTTTTTTTCTGGTTATAGATTTATTAACCAGTTGACATTTTCCTCTTCTGGAAATTCCCCCACGAGAAGGTGGAAGCTTCAATCTGACAGAAAAACAGTTGAGGGGTGACACAGAAAGGGAGTGTGTCACTGGTGGTAATTGAGAATATTAACTTGTTTCAGTTTGTCCAAATTAGTAAGAAGACCTTGTAGTGGGGCTGCACTGTGATATTTAATCAAATTCAGAGTGAAAATACATTTAAAAAACGATGGCCACTTTAAAAGACAACTGAAGTGAGAAATATATGGGGGCTGCCATATTTATTTCCTTTTAAACAATACTAGTTGCCTGGCAGCCCTAGTGGTCTATATGGCTGCACTAGTGTCTGAATAACACCAGAAACAAGCATACAGAGAAAGAAAGAAAGAAAGAATGAAAGAAAGAAAGAAAGAAAGAAAGAAAGAAAGAAAGAAAGAAAGAAAGAAAGAAAGAAAGAAAGAAAGAAAGAAAGAAAGAGAAAGAGAGAGAAAGAGAGAGAGAGAGAGAGAGAGAGAGAGAAGGAAAGAAAGAGAGAGAGAGAGAGAGAGAGAGAGAAGGAAAAAAAGAGAAAGGGAGAGAGAGAGAGAAAGAAAGAGAGAGAGGCGAGGCCATAGCACGTGCTTTGAAACAAAGCGTCAACAGCCAGCCCAGCCAAGACCACCAACACAAGCTGACAAAAGCCCAAATAAAAGGAAAGATAGAAAGCTGCAAGGACCGATACCTAGAGGAATGGAGAAGTGACATAAAAACTTCCAGAAATTCACTGTCTATCAATCACTACAAAGGGAGTACACAATGGCTCCAGGACCGCCCACTTCCAGAGACTCTCCGCCCACATCCTAGATTTCAGCTCCACAGATGAGGAGAGGAAACTCTATATCCTACTGGGGGAAGAGGAAAAAACTGTGCAAATAGCAGCCCGATATATCACTGCCTGCCACCAACTGAGAGGAACATGATACCACATGAACTGTATAACCCCATACTCCCCTCCCCTATGGACTGTATACCTATACCCCCCTCCCCTATGGACTATATATCTCATCCCCCCATACCATCCATTAGATCCTCCACACTCCTATGGACTGTATACCTATATCCTTCCCTTAGTCCCACAACACCCCCCCCCCCCCCCCCATGTTAATGTTTTGTTTTGCTTTGGCAATGCTAAATGTATTTGGTCCTGCCAATAAAGCTTTTTTGGATTTGGATTTGGGGAGAGAGAGAGAGAGAGAGAGAGAGAGAGAAAGAGAGAGAGAAAGGAAAGAAAGAAAGAAAGAAAGAAAGAAAGAAAGAAAGAAAGAAAGGTTGTGGTGTGATGTTAACAATTTGCCATTTACCTTTATTAACTCTAACTGCTGTAATATCTACTATGTGTGGTATTGATTGGTATTCACAGCTGAAATACTAAAAACTGAATGTGGCAATAGCCATAACCCATCATCCCATTATCTCCTAGAGATGGGAAGGACGGGACCTATGGGGGGCACTGAGCAGCTGTTTTCTGTTTAATTACAGCATTCTTCCTGTGCTTTATTTTCACATTGCATGGCTATTGGCTACCTTTATTTTATCAGCATTTACTAATGCGTTACTGCAGAATTACCACCATTTGTCACAGCACAAAGCATTCAGCAGCTCATATATTACAGCTTCATTCAACTCATAGGGTATCTGAGAAGTGATATACAGCAATGTGCTGTGTGGGGAGAAATTGTGTTTTATGTACTCAAACACTCCGTTTTTTATTAACTGATCCCTAAGAGTTTAACCTTGCCTCTAGTTACTGAGAAATATATAATACAAGTATATTTCGCAAGATATAGTGCCAAAGCAGAAATGATTGCTTGCAGAAAATTGTACGGGGTCTTTGGATTTTTACCCACTATGCACATTTTGCCATTTGCGCTGCATTCTCAAAAAATGCATGCACTTTATGATGTTAATGCATAGGAGCAAAAATAGCAAAGAAGCAACAAGCTGGAACACAAGTGCAATTGATAGTATGCAAGAAACTGTAAGGCGGAGGCTCCAAAAAGTATACAAAATGATTCAAAACCATTTAAAAAGCAGGTAGGTGTTGGCTTACCTTCATAGAAGACAACTGCTCAATTGCATAGTTTTTATTAAATAGCACAAAAGGCAACAAATTTCACAGTGTGTAGACCGCTTTTTCAGGTAAATGCCTCTTATGCAGCTGCAGAGAGCTCAGAACACCATTGTCCAAAGGCTCTCTCACCTCTCTGCAGCTGTAAAGGCCCATACACACGTCGGATTTTAGCGAACGACCCGTCGTTTGAACGTTCCGTCGTTCGGACGTTTTCGCGTCAAATCCGACGTGTGTACAGACTATCGTTCGGGTGATAAGACTGGTTACCAGCGATCTGCCCGGCGGATCGTTGGTAACCAGTCTTATCACCCGAACGATAGTCTGTACACACGTTGGATTTGCCGCTAAAACGTCCGAACGACGGGACGTTCAAACGACGGGTCGTTCGCTAAAATCCGACGTGTGTATGGGCCTTTAGAGGTACTCCCATTGACCTAAGGTAGTAGTGTACACACAGTGAAATGCGTTGTTTATTGTGCTATTTAATACAAATTGTGAAATAGAGCAGCTGTTTTCTGTGAAGGTTAATTAGGCCAACACCTACCTTCTTTTTAAATGTTTTTTAATTATTTTATATATTTTTGAGCACCTCCATCTTACAGTCTCACGTGTTTTTACCCCAGTAGGGGGGTTAGAAATTTTATGTTATTTTTATTTTACTAAAATTTCATTTTTGGAGACACAACCACATATTGAATTCAAAGTCTGAGTGGGGATGGCACTTCCCTGCTTCTTCAGGCCAATAACACGTGCCTGCAGATAGGAATGAAACCGCTAGGGCACCAATATACATGTACGGTATATTTATTTTATTTATTGTATTTATAAAGCGCCTACATATTATGCAGCGCTGAATATATAGTTATATTGGCGCCCTAGCGGTTTCTTTCCTATCTGCAGGCAAGTGTTATTGACCTGAAGAAGTGGGCTGCGACCTGAGAAACGCCTTGTCTTAACGTGCATGAATAAATTATTCCTTTATCCATTATTTATGGTTTGTTCTTTTGAGAAAGTAAGACTTTACACTTCTCACAATTATCATCACCATCTATCATACATTACATAGGGCGCCTCCACCAGTGTTTAGTCTAGTCAGTGTATACCCTAAGGGGTCCCAGTAATGAGGACCTGTTGGTCCTCAGTACTAATTCAGGAGAGAGACCAACCAGCATCTGCATCTACAGAAGTGGGATACCGAGTGGGAACGGTGTTATTCCCGCAGGCTCTGCCGGTGGTTGCAAGTCATTGCAACCCACCTTTGTGAGAGTAGTTCTACTCTTTATTTAAAACCACTAATCCTATGATACTGCACCATTGGGCTCCTGGTCTCTCTCATTACTGACACTTGGAGGTTGTGAACAACCAACAAGGATCAACATTTTCCCATTAATAAAAGTGCAGAGTCCAGTATAAATATTCAAGTTACCATGCAGTAGTTGATGTAATTTTAGAACCCCTGCATGGGTTAACCTAGCTATATAGTATTTCAAAGGAGAAGAAAATTAAAACATGAATTCATTAGATTGTGCTAATATGTTCTGTGCACATTCTAAAATGTTTGAACCAATTTCTTAGATTATGGAAAGGGTAATGGACAATGAAATATAAAATAGAGATAATATACATTATCTAAATGGATTGCATTACACAATATGTTAATAGATTGCATACTTGTATGAGCAGATTATCACACGCAGAAGGACCCCAAGCAAATGTAAAGATCTCCCAGGAAAAAAGTAAATAAAGTATCATTTTTTTTTGCAGGGACAAAGGGTTGAAGCATTTCCAGACATTTCTTTAATCTTACAGACAAACTGACTTTTCCAACGGTAAAAGTTAAAATATTTCTATCCACTGTCACTTGTGAAGGTCACATGCCAACTCCCATGTACACTGCCTCTTACAATAATCACAGTTGTCACTCAGTCTCCTATAATGGAGGTGACAGTGGTCACTCACTCCTGTAAGGAGACAGTCAGGACTCTATAGTGAGATGGGAGTGATAACTCCTGTAGTGGTCTCCTGTAACATGGTAGGTGGTGTCCATTCAGTCTGCAGAAAGTATCATATTCTTTTTGTTTTGTCTTTTTGTGTTAAAAATGATGGTTTGCAGATTAAACTTCTCATTGGTGACTGGTGCAGTAGGTGCTACTCTTTATATTACTGTTCCTTCCTTAATGTCATAAGTGCTTATGTGACCTCTCCTATCACATATCATGGATAAATCAAGCAATGAATTGCAGCACAGTTTAACTAGAAAGAAACTCATATTCATAAAAGTTGCAACCAAAATATATACATTTTAAAAAAGAAGACAGAAAGCAGGGCAATATTACCTCAACATTGATTTTACATAACATTTCAAGGCCACTTAAAGGATACCCGAGGTGACATGTGACATAATGAGATAGACATGTGTATGTACAGTCCCTAGCGCACAAATAACTATGCTGTGTTTCTTTTTTTTTCTCTGCCTGAAAGAGTTAAATATCAGGTATGTAAGTGGCTGACTCAGTCCTGACTCAGACAGGAAGTGACTACAGTGTGACCCTCACTGATAAGAAATTTCCCTTTTTAATCTCTTTCTTGCTCTCAGAAGCCATTTTCTGCTAGGAAAGTGTTTTATAGTTGGAATTTCTTATCAGTTAGGGTCACACTGTAGTCACTTCCTGTCTGAGTCAGGACTGAGTCAGCCACTTACATACCTGATATTTAACTCTTTCAAGCAGAGAAAGAAAAAAAAGAACACAGCATAGTTATTTGTGTGCTAGGCACTGTACATACACATGTCTATCTCATGTCACATGTCACTTCGGGTATCCTTTAAAGCACACCAGAAATGAGAGTGATATGGAAGCTGCCCTATTTATTTCCTTTTAATCAATACCCGTTGTTGAATACCATTGAATATTATATATATATATATATATATATATATATATATATATATATACATTTTTTTTTACTTCAATTTTAATTTCACATTTGAAATTTGAGTGATTGCGAGTTCCTTCTTTGGATCTTCCACCTTGTTAGGCATGACATTTAAGAAGTTATCTTCAGTGGAAATGCGTGATTTCTTTTCAGTGGCAGAGATGGATGTTGAGTCCATTTTGTCACTGTGGTCTATTTATAGTGCACAAATGTGTTTCGGAACAGGAAGTTTGGTTAATGTTTGCTCTTTCTTTTCCATTTAGACACATTTCCTCTGTGTAATTTCAGTCTGTTTTGTAACTCTGGCTTTCTGGGCTGAACAAAATAATTGATGGTTAAGAGTGAACACTTTTAGTATTAGTTAGTTAATGGCTGTGGACACAGATATTTCTCTTTGGACTGAACTCTCGGGTAGACAGCTATTTGTAAGAAAAATGTTAATCGTTAAATCGCAATTCCAGTGTAAATTATACATTATTCAATGGATCCTTGTAACGATTGGTGTCAGCACGCAGAGAGAATCTGATTCTTGGCGATCTGCAGCACCACCAAGAATGCAGATATACGCCTGATTATCGATGATCTGCAGAATCAGCGACAATACATATGTATTGCTAACCTCTGGACACCAGAATGTGGGAGTGTTTGGTGCAACAGTAACAACTCTGAGTGGAGACCACCAGAGGAGCTGGCGGCCTAAGACTCCTGAGGAATTCACCCCTAACTGTGGGTGATATTCCTGTAGCCTGTGAACCCCTGGGCGAGGGATCGAGGCTGGGTTGCAGGAAGCCCTGCAGCTAATATGAAAGTTATTGCCCTGGACTGGGCTAAAGTAATACAGTAATAGCACAATCCTAGTCTGGGGTGTGAGGTCCGTAGTCACAACACCCTGGAACTAGTCTGGAGCATAACATAAATGATAATACAATTCCCTAGTCTTGGGTGTGAGGTCCGTGATCGTCAACACCCTGGAACTAGTCTGGAATATAACACAAAGACAATAGAGTTCCCTAGTCTTGGATGTGAGGGCCTTGATCTCAACACCCTGGAACTATGCTAGAGAATACACAGAAGATACACAGTATTCCTAGTCTGGGGTGTGAGGGCCTTGATCTCAACACCCTGGAACTGGTCTAACAAATAAACAGTGCAAGGTAATCTAGCTCAGTGTGAATTCCCAAGTCCTCTTGGTTCAAACACACTGTAAGGATCTGACTATGGTCTGAATGCTTCCACAAAGTGTTTGCAATGGCAGACAACCAGCAACTGACAAGCAAGCAGAATATATAGTAGCTGAACTCTGCTGCCCCTCCCAAGCCACTCAGCCAATCATGAGTCCAGCAGGAATCAGCTGATCGTCCTGATCAGCTGACACTTCCCCTGCTGGTATAAAGGTCCTGACTTCTGGCCTGCGCACGCGTAGCTCTTCATCCATCTATGTGGACTAACAGACCCAGCCACTCCAAAGGCACGCTGCTGCGTACAAACCGCCACTTTGGACGCGGAAACAGCCGCTTTGCTGTTAGAACATGCGGCAGCTTTTCCGCGTTCTGCCACACTACCAGACGCGTGCCTACGCGTGCAAACCGCCACGTTGGACGCGGAATCAGCCGCCTTGCTTTCAGCAGACGCGGCAGCTTTTCCGCGTTTTCTCACAATCCTCTTCTAATATAAAGTTATAATTACCTGCCGTGTCTTTACCAGCTTCTGGTGGGTAGTAAACCCCCTCCCCCCCCCCCCCCCCCCCTCCAGCTGAAAAACAACATTTTTTTTTGTCTACCCAAGATACAGAAATGTGTTTTTTTTTGTAGGGAACCTGATATACAAGGGAGGGGTCTGCACACAGAGGTTTTGGGCACAATATAGCTTTTATTGTCCCAATGCACACAACATATTATCATCACAACCGTTGATCGTTTCGGGGCCTAGGACAGGTTCCCTTTATCAAGGCATAAAGAGACAAAATTTGTACAATTACCCTAGTGCAAACAACCTTTAAATAAGTACACCCCTAACTGCCAGCAGAACTCCACTCCTTTTAATGTGAAGTTTAAAGAGATTCTGTATCAAAAAAAAAGTTCCCCTGAGGGCTACTCACCTCGGGAAGGGGAAGCCTCAGGGTCCCAATGAGGCTTCCCCCTCCCCTGTAGCTGCTGGCAGTCCAGTGTTGGCTCCCGAAGTGTCCCAGAATCCTCCACCGACAAGCTTGATAAGCGCTGATTTATTTACCTCTCCTGGCTCCAGCGGGGGCGCTGTTGCGGCTTTCCACATCAAGATAGGCGAAAATAGCCGATCTCTGTCGGGTCTGCTCTACTGCGCAGGCACAGGAGACTTGCGCCTGTGCAGTAGAGCGGCCCGACGGAGATCGGCTATTTCCGCCTATCTCCGTGCGGAGAGCCGATACTGCACCTGTGCTGGAGCCCGGGAGGTAAATATTTACATTGCCGCCATTCCGGGAGGATTTTCGCCACCTACGTGGGAACAAAGAGGACGAGGGTTTTCTTCAAAGTTATTGGATAAATGACCGGCCAGTATACCTGCGCACATATCATTGACAATGAATCACGCTCATTCGCGCTAATCCCAGCGCTGGGCGTGCCATCACGAACGTTCCCCATTTGAGGCTAACCAATAGTGGTCTTCCCGGCATCATCCCCTGACAGCTTTGTGCACTGGCCAATGGTGAAGCGTTACATCACCGCGTGGCTCATCAGGAAGGCATCACATTTTTCAGTAGGGGATGTGGCTATATGCTGAAAGCCAGCAGAACCAAGGCTACAGGAGGGATTCAGGGGGGTAAAGACACGGCAGGTACTTATAACTTTCTATTAGAACAAGACCCATTGAATGTATAATATACACTGGAATTCTGCATTAAAGATTAACATATTACATACAAATTTAAGTTCCGTTTACCTGAGCTGAGGTATATATATATATATATATATATATATATATATATATATATATATATACTATTTTTTTAGTTTAAAGACATAGACTCAGCACCATGGAGAGTGCACTTGTGATCTAAGCTAAGTAAAGTTGGCTCTAAACTGTAGAAGGTAGATGCCAATATATACAGTGCTGCTCATAATTATTCATACCCCTGGCAAATTTTGACTTAAAGTTACTTTTATTCAGCCAGCAAGTAATTTTTTGATGGGAAATGACATAGGTGTCTCCCAAAAGATAATAAGACGATGTGTACAAGAGGCATTATTGTGGAAAAAAAATTCTCAACTTTTATTTACATTTGAGCTAAAAGTGCCCAGTCCAAAATTATTCATGCCCTTCTCAATAATCAATAGAAAAGCCTTTATTGGCCATTACAGCAAGCAAATGCTTCCTATAATTGCAGACGAGCTTTTTGCATGTCTCCACAGGTATTTTTGCCCATTCATCCTTGCCATTTGGACTGCTGTTCCATCACTGCACCCACTCACTCTGCTGTCTCAGTGACAACAGAGCATCCGCATCTTGGTCAGGACCTCTTGATTACTGTGAGCCAATCACAAGGCACAATAGGGAAAAGATGGCTCTGGTCCTTAAAGGAAACATGTAACGATTGTGGAACTTTCTCCGTGAGCAGCGCACAACGCGTGCGCTGATACGGCGGAAATCCTCCACAAGCGTGTAATTGCAGGCACCCAGCAAAAGGTGCTACGCACCCGTAGAGGGAAATTCCTGTCGGCAGATGGCGCTGGGGAGTGCAGAGGAACCAATCCTCTGTACCTCCACAAATGCCAGACAGGAATTGTACGAAGCGCAGAACGCAATCGCAAGAGAAGCGATTGCGAATGAGAATGAGCAAAGGGACAGATTGTATGTGTGTGCGCCAATCTAGTCGCCACCCCGCGACCGCGCACACACAACAGCAGATACGAAACAGAAACGCAACCGCAAGAAAGGCGATTGCCAGAAGTGACACAAGGCAGAACAGAACAGAATACGAGGATAGCAAAGGCACAGCAAATCATACAATGAGGAGATGCGGAAAATAACAAATGCTAGCTAACCGCGAACACCGCATTCATTCGCAACAGTGCACGCGGTTATGCATGGTCTCCACGTGATAAGCACAATAGAGACAAGCACTCCTAACTAACCATCGACAGACAAACATGAAACAGAGGACGCGAACGCTTGCTTAACGGTTACCTCACCGAGCCTCCAGCAAGCGATCGTAGCAGACAAGACAGACACACGAAAAACAGGGACAAGCGAGAGATAGGATCCACAGCACTAGCGAAAGTGGCTAGCGCGATCCAGGAAGACAGAACAGAAGGATCCACAGCATTAGCGCGAAGCGAGTGCGATCCAGGTACAGAGTAGCAGAACAGAAGGATCCACAGCACTAGCGCAGGATGCTAGTGCGATCCAGGGAGGCAGAACAGAAGGATCCACAGCACTAGCGAAAAGAGGCTAGCGCGATCCAAGGAGACAGAACAGAAGGATCCACAGCGCTAGCGCAAGATGCCAGCGCGATCCAAGTGAGACAGATCAGAAGAGATAGCTGGTAGCAACCGCTGCACCAGCTATACTCCAAGAACAGAGATCAGAACGATTTCCTGTCGACCACCGTTGGGACAGGACAATCGCAACAGACAAACAAAACAGATAAACAATCCTAACTGCACTAGGGAACCTGCCTAGCACAGTTTCCAGGAATTACTCTAAGCTGATCTTCAAACAATGAGCATGGCTGACACTCTCCAGAGTGTTTCACAGGAAGACTCCTTATGACCAGCCAAGCATTGTGGGAAAGACATAGTACTTATAGTACACGCCTCCAATGAATGTGGCCAGGCAATTTGCATGACAACGTATGCAAATTCTTCTGCAAGCACAAGCTGCAAAACTGACAGAAGCTCTTCTTTCCAGAGTCCTGCAGCATGCAAACCTAAACAATGGTCAAAAAGCTTCCTGCCTGCACAGGCAGCTAAGCGGATTCTCACAAAACATCAGGGAATTTAAGGAACATAAGATCTACTTACCTGGGGCTTCCTCCAGCCCCTGGAAGGCTATGTGTCCCTCGCCGCAGCTCCGCTCCAGGCCGGTGCCCTGGGGTCCCCGCAGGTGCAGCTTTGTCACTTACGATGGCGCTGACACGACCAGGAGCATTGTGCACAGGCGTACAACTTCTGAGCCTGCACACAAAGCTCCCAGCTACGTCAGCACGATTGCTAAATGGCACAGCCTTACACTCACGCCTGCACAGAGACCCCCGACCTTACCCGGTCAGCAGCTGCTACGGGGGACCCCAGGGCACCGGCCTGGAGTGGAGCTGTGGGGAGGGACATATAGCCTTTCAGGGGCTGGAGGAAGCCCCAAGATCAACAGCAGGTGGATATGATGTCACATTCTTTTTTTAACCTTTTAGCAGCCAAATATAGTAAAACTTTATATGGCTGCAGGGCAGGGAGCGGTTATAGCTACCTGTCCAGATAGCTGGATTGGCTTCTTCTCTCCTCCACCACGGTGGCGATATAACCCCGACATGTCTTCTCGGTAGGGATGGTCAGAATTGCTAATTTCCGCTTCCGCTGAAAATCCGCAATTCGCCATTGCCGATTAACACTACCCCTACCGATTCCGCTGCGGATTTTTGCGGTAATTTCTGCTGACTTTAACATCGATTTTCTCGAAAACTACAAGGTCTATTTGAATTTTTTTTTCCTCTTGTTCCCATTCTTCTGCTTACCGTACCCTGAAAATTTGGTGTTTCTAGAACCTAATAACTTTGCTATTAACCTCCAAAGTCAACAGTCAATGGCCGCCGATTTTAGCGGTTTTAAAAAATCTTTCAAAAAATACCTTGTAGTTTTTGAGAAAATCAATGTTAAAGTCGGCGGAAATTTCCGCGAAAATCCAACTACCGCACTTGTATTACCGTTTTCCAAATTCCGATGCGGAAATGACAAGACAAAGACAAGACAAATAACATTTATATTGCGCTTTTCTCCTTGCTGACTCAAAGCGCCAGAGCAGAGCAGCAGCCACTAGGGCGCGCTCTATTGGCAGTAGCAGTGTAAGGGAGACTTGCCAAAGGTCTCCTACTGAATTAGTGCTGGCTTACTGAACAGGCAGAGCCGAGATTCGAACCCTGGTCTCCTGTGTCAGAGGCAGAGCCCTTAACCATTACACCATCAGCCAAATGCATTTCTGCGGAATCTGAACGAGCATCCCTACTTCTCGGTTCTGATCACATGATATGACTTGATTAGGGATCCAGGAGACCATGTCAGCAGTAAGGCGCCACTCAGTGGTGGAAGAAAAGTGATGGAAGAGTCTCTTGCATCTTTTCCATCACCCCTCTTTTAACAACGGGTGGTGCTGTAATATTGACATGGTCTCCCGGATTCTGATCAAATGTCATATCATGTGATCGGATGTGATCGGGACCCAGAAGACATTTTTAAAGTTTAGAGCCGCAGGTGGAGGAAGAGAAGAAGCCATCCAGAACAGGTAACAGTTAACTGCTCCCTGCCACCCGCTTGTTTGGCTGCACTAGGCAGCCAAACGATATATGCCGGCAGACAGAGGCGTCACTAGGGTTGGTGTAACCCGGTGCGGAAACTCATGGTGTCACCCCCTCTTTCCCCAGTAACCTCCAACCTCACCAGGTAGTACCGTTGCTTACTGTAGGGGTATGTTAAGATTATCACCATGTGGCCTCTGAACTCTGTTATGAGCTCAACACGAAACAGCCAGAAGGGGGAAGAGCAGGAGGGAGAAGTTCCTCGGGCACTAGCTTGGTCTGTATTTACATAGCCTCCTCCACTCTCCTTCAGCCTGGAGCTTGGTGTCACCCCCTCTGCTGGTGACACCTGGTGCGGTCCGCACCTACCGCACCCCCCTAGTGACGCCACTGCTTGCAGAGGTGTAGAGTGCACAGTAGATTTAAATGAAAACCATTGTATGAAATTGCAAATGATCTACGTATGTTAAAGTTAAAGGACCACAATTGTGAAAATGTAAAATACATGTGTATGCATACATCCAAAATGTATGTTTGCTCCAGAGTAGAATGCACTAAATATTAACTAAAAATGTTGTCCTACGTCGCTGGCACCTAAGAGTTTAGGCTATGGGCACAGTGGTGAGTTGCAGTGTGGCATAACGGGTACTTTTGTAACATGGCTTGCCACACTGTAATCCATTGATGCTCACAGTGCGGCGGATACGTAGCAGTATAACAGTGCAGCATTGAAATGCACTGCATGCAGTGTTTTACTTCAAAATGTGCATTAACAGTGACAGCATACTTTTCATTGACTGTATGCTTCACTGTACTTCACTGTATGCGACGTTACCCGCGGATAGCGTGCTGTTACGAGGAATGCAACGCAGCAGCCACGGTGAACCTAGCCTAATAGGCCTCTCAGTGGTTAAATCTTAGCAGGGAAATGTTGAGTTAAATGACATCTTCTGTTGGCTGAGTAGAATGTGATGGCTTTGTCTAGTTTACATGATGACAGGTTTCTGTCAAGCTTCCAAGATTGTTTGGTACATACCCTATAATAAGGATGGCTGTCCTTGAGTTGAGAATTATTTCAATGGCAATTCTGGAGATTGTGAAATTATCACAAAGATGTATTGCAGTTAGGGTTGCAACGGTATGAAAATTGACGGTATGATAACCGTCAAAAAAAATACCGCGGTATGACGGTATCACGGTATACGGTATTGTACAATTATTCTCATTACAAATACCCTTATAAAAATGAGACAGTCAAATTTAAACAAACTCTTCTTTATTAAACCCTTAAGGGTTAGTGTCTGACCTCCTGTCATGCTTGAAACCAACAATACAAAAAGTAAAGGTCAATCCAAAATTCACAACAGAGCAATTTGCTATTTTGCTGGCTGTCATTCTTAAAGTGGACCTGAACTCTTGCATAGGACTGAAAAAACACATAGATAAATGCACCCTGTATGTATTTAGAGAGTTTAGCCTGTTTAATTCCCCCTCATTTGTGTCTAATGATGATTAAACTCTAATAATCACAAGTTGTAATCTGATCTCTCCCCTGTGTGTCACATGACTGCCTATGGCAAAGAGAGGGCACTAGGGCAGATAATAAGGCCATTTGAAAATGAGAAAGTACAGTATGTTATGTCTATCTGCTAAACTGTGCAGATTTATTTTAGGAATTGTATCAGGTTCAGGTATAACAAGGAAATGTTTTTTTAAAGGTTATCATGCTGTTGCATATCTTTTGGAGCACAGAGGAGAACGTTCTTCTGAGTTCAGTTCCACTTTAATTGGTTCTTAATCTTAACTTTTATTAACGTGTAATAAATTGCATGCCATGCATTGTATTATATTACAGCCAGAACCTGTCCTGAAGTCTTGTTGTGCACCATGCAATTTCCCATCAGACAGATGGGTCGACCTATAACTAGATAATTTCAGACAGATCCAATCAGATCTCCGATCGTATTCCTGAGCGATTTTCTGATCACTTAGATGATCAATGCAAATCAAACAGAAAAACGATCGGAAATCAGATCACACCTGTCGGAAATTATCCAATTCGACCCATCTATCTGACATGAAATTGCATGGAAAACACCAAAAATACAATAATTAAAGGTCAATCCAATTGCCGACAGAGCAAGAGCAGAGCTGAGGGTAAATCTTCCCATGGAGAGTGACCCTTCCAACAGATCATGAGATTAACTAAAGTTCAATCCAAAATTGCCAACAACAGTTACAGGGCTAATTGACACTTTATGCCTGGCTGGCCCTGGGCTGGGTACCAGACTGACTGGTACTATTCAATGAGTAGTACACTATTACACACTAAAATGTGCACTGCAATTTCTCATCAGACAGATGGGTCGACCTATACTAGATAATTTCAGACAGATCCGATCGGATCTCCGATCGTTTTCCTGATTGATTTTCTGACCACTTAGATGATCAATGCAAATCAATCAGAAAAACGATCGGAAATCAGATCAGACCTGTCGGAAATTATCCAATTCGACCCATCTATCTGACATGAAATTGCATGGAAACTTCCTGAGCATGCCCTAATCCATGGAAAACATCAGCAATACGATAAGTGAAGGTCAATTCAAAATTGCCAACAACAGTAAGTAAGTACACAGAGTCACTCACAGACACTTTATGCCAGGCCCTGGGCTTTGTGAGTACCAGTACCACCACCACCAGACTGGTATTCAATGAGTATATTACAGTCACTAAAGTTGTGCACCATGCAATTTCCCATCAGACAGATGGGTCGACCTATATTAGATAATTTCAGACAGATCCGATCGGATCTCCGATCGTTTTCCTGATTGATTTTCTGACCACTTAGATGATCAATGCAAATCAATCAGAAAAACGATCGGAAATCAGATCAGACCTGTCGGAAATTATCCAATTCGACCCATCTATCTGACATGAAATTGCATGGAAACTTCCTGAGCATGCCCTAATCCATGGAAAACATCAGCAATACGATAAGTGAAGGTCAATTCAAAATTGCCAACAACAGTAAGTAAGTACACAGAGTCACTCACAGACACTTTATGCCAGGCCCTGGGCTGAGTGAGTACCAGTACCACCACCACCACCAGACTGGTATTCAATGAGTATATTACAGTCACTAAAGTTGTGCACCATGCAATTTCCCATCAGACAGATGGGTCGACCTATATTAGATAATTTTAGACAGATCTGATCGGATCTCCGATCGTTTTCCTGATTGATTTTCTGACCACTTAGATGATCAATGCAAATCAATCAGAAAAACGATCGGAAATCAGATCAGACCTGTCGGAAATTATCCAATTCGACCCATCTATCTGACATGAAATTGCATGGAAACTTCCTGAGCATGCCCTAATCCATGGAAAACATCAGCAATACGATAAGTGAAGGTCAATTCAAAATTGCCAACAACAGTAAGTAAGTACACAGAGTCACTCACAGACACTTTATGCCATGCCCTGGGCTGAGTGAGTACCAGTACCACCACCACCAGACTGGTATTCAATGAGTATATTACAGTCACTAAAGTTGTGCACCATGCAATTTCCCATCAGACAGATGGGTCGACCTATACTAGATAATTTCAGACAGATCCGATCGGATCTCCGATCGTTTTCCTGATTGATTTTCTGACCACTTACATGATCAATGCAAATCAATCAGAAAAACGATCGGAAATCAGATCAGACCTGTCGGAAATTATCCAATTCGACCCATCTATCTGACATGAAATTCACATTCACAATTCATCATGAGAGTCGGAGATTAACATGTATTTGTTTAGGCCAGGTTATGGTGAAGAAATGTAAGCATGTTGAGAGTTTCAGGGCTCATCCTTGACCGCTGAGGAGACAGGATATGTCCGCTGGTACTAAAGATTCTCTCTGAAGGCACGCTTGTTGCAGGTATGCAGAGATACTTTCTTGCCACATTTGCCAGAAGAGGCATTTCTTGCCTATGCATTTTCCACCAAGAAAGAGGGTCAGCGTCACTGCTGATAGTAGGAAGAGATATGTACATGGACACTTCGGACAGCACTTTTTCATGAATGTTTTCATTTCCTAATGTTGCCTTGTTCTGCCGGGATGATGTGATTCGCTGTAGCAACCCAGATAGACCCTTCTCTTTCTTAGTGGTGGTGGTGGTACTGGTACAACTGGTAGTGCTACGGCTTTCTGTTCCCTCTGCTCCTTCATTTACTGGAGTGGATTCTTCTAGTGAGTGTGACATTGGTGCAAGATTCTCAGCTTCTTCAATACATGCCTCAACTGTGTCATCCAGGTTTTTACAAAAGCTTCTCTTAAATCGTGGATCTAGTAAGCAGCAACACACGTTGCATTGACTCTGTGTATCTCCCTTCTAGCAAGTCTTCCCTCATTATAGTCTTCATCTGTGAGGTAAGTATGCTGTCTTCAGTTTGCTCCTTAAGGATTTCATTGCCAATGTGCTCAAGTATTGGTGTGAGTGAGGACAGTGTGACCCGTTTCTCAGAGGCAAGGGCATCAGTGAGCTCATGAAGTGGTTGAAGAATCTTGTTGACATTCTCAAGAGTGGCAATGTCGCTGTCTTTTGGCATGAGGTGCCATGTACCTCGGTCAATGGCCAGCACTGCGCAGACAGCCTGTTGCTGTTCCAGGAACCTGGAGATCATCTCAAATGTAGATCCCCACCTTGTTACCACATCATGGATTAGGGCATGCTCAGGATGATTTGACTTTTTTATTTGGTGGATGGAGCAGGATTCTTTCTGCCGTTTGCTGTGGCTCTGTTGCCTGCATGCTTTTGTGTAGCTCAATTTCCACTTCCTGCATATTACTTCTTCTGTGCATCTTAGGATCAGCATCCTGCATATTTCTTGACTCAGCTGGCTGCATTTCTGATGCCTCAGCCTGCATGATCTGTGGCTGGTGGAAATCCTCCTCAGGTAGCATTCTGCAGTGCAATTCTCTTTTACAACTAGCTTATTGGTGGCAGTGGCAGTGGCACGAGGACTGGGAGAGATCAAATTACAACTTGTGATCAGACGAGCTTATGCACAGCACAGGTGGTAGTCAGACTCAGTCTCAGAGATGATGACACATTGGGGATCAAATGACTTGCTTGCACTCACACAGGCTAAACTCTCTAAATACATGCAGCAGGTGCACCGTGCAGCCAGGGTCTGCTTTCCTAGCTGGCTCAGGCTGGCAGTGGCAGGCAGGCCCAGGCCCCAGAGTCAGACACAGTGGGGGAGGCTCTCAGGCGGCAGGCCATGAGGTCAGGTGGGGCTGGATGCATACCCTTAAGGTGGTGGTGGTGGCGAATTGGCGTTGGCGTGGCGATGCCCTTATTTTTTCCTTTAGGGTGGCTCTAGGGCGTTTCCCCCTTGCCTTACTTTGTTGCTGGCCTGGCTGGAAATATGGCTCCCTCCTGGGTCGTACAAGCTACGCAGCGGCAGTACGCAGCACTCACAGACTCTGGGCGGGAAGGCAGGAGGAGGAGTACGTGCCTACGTGGTGCGTAGGTGCGTGTGCGCTCCAGCCGCTAGGGGAGCAGCGTTTAAATTACATGCCGCGGTCGCGGCAGGTCGCACTCGCGTCATCATTACAGGACGCGTATGCAGCCAGCGCCTGATGTCAACCCGGAAATAGGGCAAACCGATATTTCGGAAATGTGCACGGTACGGTTACCATGTAAATTAATACCGCGATATATCGTGAAACCGGTAAACTGCGGCAACCCTAATTGCAGTTGCATTAAATCACAATGTATTCATTTATACAGTCTGTCTGCGTCCCCAATCTCTCGCTAAATCTGTAAAACTATGAGATGAAAAACTATGGGGAATTATATAAAATATAGTCTAGGACAGGGGTCCCCATACTTTTTCAGTCAAGGGCCGGGTCAACATCCTTCAGACTGCTGGGGGTCCTTTGTATACATGAAATGATGTAGAAATACATAACATTGAGCTTAGGTATTGTAGACAGCGCCTATTAACATGGGCAGGCCTCAGGTCTCCCATTTAACCAGAGCAGATGTTATGCCCCCAATACATGATGTGCAGATAATATCCCCCCCCCCAACACAGCATGTGCAGATATTATGCCCTCCAATGTAGCATGTGCAGCTATTATGCCACCAATACAGTGCAGATATCGTGACCCTAACATAGCAAGTCATATGTGAGCCATAATGTCACCCAATAGCCTGCAAAAGCCTGCAGCACAACCCAGAAGCCAGCAAATTACTGCTTTCTGGCTTCCATGTGGAAGGTTGGAGCCAGAACTGTTATTCTATATGCAGGCCACCAATATTTAAAGATGCAGAAGACCACATCTATAAGGGATACATTTTGTGTGTGGGGGGCCGGTAAAAAAGCCTCAGGGGGCCGCATTTGGCCCGCAGGCCTTAGTTTGAGGACCACTGGTCTAGGAGATAATTAAGGATGGTAGGTCCATGCTGCTCTAATTCAGTATCACAAATACACACAGATATAGCACACTATCTCAGAAGGATCTTTTTAATGTGCAAAAAAAAAAAAGGCGCTGCTAGTAGAATATCGGTAACATTATAGATATTCTGCTAGTTAATACTGATGACTGAACACATTTGTTGGTGAACGGTTGGAGAACAGTCACTGCCCGCCTGTTTGGTAGCTTACATACTGTACACTACACCAGACACCTCCTGTAAACGTGTCAGTGCGTTTACCATGCACTAGTTTGTTATATTGCCATCATCACCCCTGGGAGTGGTTAATTTTCTTTCAATTGTTATCTGACGTAAAAAAAAGTGTTGTCACTGCTGCTGTGCTGACATTGTGAGAAACCCAGCTGCACGTTAGTGCATTTACTGTGCACTAGTGTGTTATATTGCCATCATCACTCCTGCGAGCATTTATATTTCTCGGCACACAGTATCTCATTGGTCCTCATTGGCCTAACTAAGAAGCTTCGGGCCCCAGGGCGAGTTTTACATGGGTCCCCTAAGCACTGTATTGATATGGAGCCCCAAAACCTACCAAGGACTGCTACAGTGTCAGAATTATGTATTTCGAGTAAGAAAACATTTTACTAAGGATTGCCACTACTAAATGCATATATAGAGGAGTTCATTACCAGCATAGTACCAATGAATAGCTAATAAGATGGATGAAGGAGAGCCCCTAGTGGGCCCCTCTAGTTCAGGGGCCCTGGTGTGGTCATAACCTCTGCCTCCCCTATTGCTACGCCACTGTTGGCCCTCCTTCGATTGCCATTACTATCCTGCACCACCACCACCATGGCAACCAGTAGCTCATTTGGTCCGACTTTGATTTGCTTTCCCCAAAGCTTTTAACATTGGCCTCTATGGCGGCGCCCATTTTACCTGTTTTGCTTTTAATCTCTTATTTATTATTATTATTTATTTGGTTTATATAACGCCAACATATTACGCAGCGCTGTACAATACATAAGATGACAGACAATGGGTGACAGCACAATACAGGTAATAGACAATAGATACAACAATACAGGTAATAAGCAATAAGATACACAACACATATTTGTATATTAGAATTCTGCACTACTAGATAATATGATAAAACACAAAGAAAAAAAGATTATAGCCATCAGTATAACTGCACAATAAATGCCTACACATACCTATAATACATTGCTACTAAATGCTATGAGTCCATGCACGCTAATTAACAATATTAATCATAGTGGTACATTAACATGCATTGTCCTCATGACAACATGTGCTGATTATCGTCAGAAAAAAGATATACCGTATATATATCTGTTAAAGTCGTGAAAAGCTAATTTCTCTTAATTGCAAGTTTGACTCATGTTTTTTAATTTGCAGTTTATAGTTGAAACACTCCTGTATTGTATTTTCATGATTGTTAATTTCAGGTTTGCAATATACACCCCTTATTTTAGTGCACAATGCTATGTAATGCTTTAGCTATTTAAAAATAAAGGATAACAGCAACATAATACTAGCATTAGCAGCAATAACACTGGAGTCATAATTTACTGTTGCCGCGGTAAGGCATGATGTTTGGTGAAACACGAAAAATACAGATTAGCAAGACTAAAATAAAAACATGAACTGGCCTGCTACCCACTTCACCATATTTTAGCACAGGGACAGTGAAGCTGGTGTGTGTGTGTGTGTGTGTGTGTGTGTGTGTACATATTGGTTTGTGTAAGGGGGTGGGGCTTGACAAAAATTAATAAGTTAATACCTCTATGTTCCTAGCTCCAAAGGCAGAATCAGGTGTGTAGGAGCAGGGAAGTACTAAGCAGTTTGTCACCTTACTTTTTTGGTAAGGTGTGGTGAGGGACTTTATCAGATAAGGTGCCAGTAAAGCCCATGGCAACCGACCAGGCCCTAGGTGCTGAACTAATCAGCATCAATCTTGTAATTTGTGTTTTTAACTATAGTTTTAGTAGGATTTAATGCATCAGAATTATTGTTTGGCAATTATAAGGATTAGGTTAGATAGCCCCCCCCCCCCCCCCCATGCCCACACAGAACCCTCCAACCTGCGTAATATGTTGGCGCTATATAAATCTAATAAATAATAATAATAATAATAACCTCTCTCTCTCATGATGTTGATTAAAATACTGATCCTGAGTCGATCGTGGTGCCGAATAAGACATTTTTGTCTGATTGGGCAAAATAAATAAGAAAATTATTATGTGTGGCCAGATTTGGAATAGTAGGAGCTGATTAGATAACACAAGCCAGATAATATAATGAGTATAGACCTAAGAACTACTGCTGTCAAGGACTTCATTGCATCAGTTTTTGTCCAATATTAAGTAAAAACAAAAATTTTCAAAAGTTCACCTAGGTTATATATAGAAATGAATTTAAGAGAATAAATAGATGTATTAAATCAATCAAACAATGTTATAAAAGGGCATTGGAGAGCCCGAGGTTACGGAAATGGTTTGTTGAAAGGTTAATCAGTGCAGAGATTGGGATGACTTGTCACTCAGGGAAATGATATCATGAGAAAGAACGTCAGGCTGCAGAGAGGCGGCACACATTACTAGAGCTTTGTGAACCTTACAGACACATATTAAAGCATTCCTCAGACTGTTACCTTGTATTGTATGCTTCTACCATCACTAATGCTATAAAAACTGCCAAAAGGGAAGTAAACAGGTAAGGTGGCATTACTGGCGCATTTTTTCACAAAAATTATTATTGCATGGCTGTTGAGCTGATCCTCTGTTTTCAGTACTTTCTGAATTACTGATAAACAGAATAACCAGGCAGGTTAAAAATAACAGCTTCCATATTCCTTTCATTTTAAGTTGCCTTTTTACTTGAGGAGGACAGCTGAAGTGAAAAGAATACGGAGGCTGCCCTATTTATTTCCTTTTAAACAATACCAGTTGCCTGGCTATCCTGCTGATCTATTTGGCTGCAGTAGTGTCTGAATAACACCAGAAACAAGCATGTGGCTAATCTTGTCAGATCTGACAATAATGTCTGAAACATCTGATCTGCTGCATGTCAGTTCAGGGTCTATGGCTAAATGTATTAGAGGCAGAGGATCAAAAGGAAATAAATATGGCAGCCTCCATATACCTCTAGCTTTAGTTGTCCTTTAAACGACACGTCCAAGGAAATAAAAAGAACGAGATCTGCTTACCTGGGGCTTTCTCCAGCCTCTGGCAGCCAATCTGTCCCTCGCCACAGGTCTGGTGTCCTGGGATCCCCTACGCTGGAGATGCCGACCTTGACAGGTTTGGATCTTCTATGCCTGCGTGAGTGTGGGGCTGTGCCGCTCGCGATTGCGCTCACATGGCTTGCAGTGTTATGCGCAGGCGCAGAAGTACTTTTTTTTATATTTTCGGATGTGTGCTTTAAGTTGACATTTGTAGGATAACAAAGCTACTCCGGAATCCAATGCAAAATGGAAACGCTATCTCCATTACTGAAGGGAACTTGCAGTGAAAGGTTCTATTTAGGGCCCTTCTTCAATTACTGCATTAGCTTGTCATCTGTGCTAGAGTATTAGTACTACTTTGAATAGTAAAAATCATTAACAATCTGTACCCTTCTCTGTTTACACATCTTGCACAGTAGGCTGCCCTTGGGAAACAGTCTTTTTTTGACACATGAGCGTAACAATAGCCTCTGCAACCCCTCCAGTTGTAGGGGGGCCTGGGGGCTAAATGCGCCCATCCATCTCTCTCTCACCTATTTATGCAGAAGGCAGAGGATTCACATACTTACGTTCCTTCGGCTCCACTCCCATCTCTTCACTCTGTAATGCATCGGCTTTGCTCTGTGAGGCCTAGTGCACACCACAGCGGTTCTGCTGCGGTTTGTGATCCGCTTGCGGGTGCGGATCCGCTTGGGTAATGTATTTCAATGGGCCGGTGCACACCAGTGCGGGAGGCGTTTTGCAGAAACGCATACTCCCGGGCTGCTGCAGATTTTGGATTGCGGATGCGGATTTCTGCCTCAATGTTAAGTCTAGGAAAACGCAAACCGCTCTGAAAAACGGCAGTTCAGAGCGGTTTGCCAGGCGTTTTTTGTTACAGTAGCTGTTCAGTAACAGCTTTACTGTAACAATACATGAAATCTACTACACCAAAAACGCTTCACAAAACCGCAAAATGCTAGCTGAAACGCTACGGAAAAAGAAGAAAAAGCGTTTCAAAATCTGCTAGCATTTTGCGGATCTGCTAGCGGTTTTTGGTGTGCACCAGGCCTAAGTCCCAATGCATGTCATGTGACACTGGGGCTTTGTGGAAGAAAGTTGGTGCATGCTGCCCTGCTGCGGAGTGAAGGGGAGAGAGTGGAGATGCAGCGACATAAGTATGTTACAAGTACAAGTATAAGTATGAATGCTCGGAGGCTACAGAGGAAGGTCACATGGTTTTTTTTTACCCTAACGAACCAGAGCAATTTTTACCTGTCAGAACTCCTCCCTTTCATTCACCAATAACTTTATTACTATTTTTTACAACACAATTATCTATATCTTGTTTTTTTTGCCATCACTTAGGCTTTCCCTGGGTGGTACATTATGCTAAGAATTATATTTTTCAGTTTTGTATCCGTCACCAATTACAAGCCCATATATGCAAAAATTACCCTCACACTATGTATAGTAAAAAAGCAGAGTCCATAGCGTAAACTGTTTACGTGTATTATTTTGGTAACTGTGTGTGTGTGGCGGTATTAATTTTTAAATTTAATTTATAAAATGTAAGATGTAGTGTAAAATGTGTAGTGGTAGTGGCTAAGCAAGTGTTTTCGCAGGGTGGCCCCATGCACCCATAACCCTAGTTATGCCCCTGCTTTGACACTTGGGGCCATATGCAATTCGAGGAGATAAGAAGCTGAAAACATGCGAGCTTCTTATCTCCTCACATCGCTCAGGATTTACCGGCAAATTCAATTGCCAGTTTCACCTGAGCGATGTCCTTGCGTAAAGGAGCATAACTCAGGCGAATACTAGGTATTCGCCGAGCGATGCTCCTGTGTGGCCAGCGATGTGGAGCGAGGCATTTGTGGCGTGGAGCTGTCCTTCAGCACCACAACACTGCTGCCTTGCTCCCCGGGAAGATGCGCGCGCATCGTCGCAAGAGCCAGCGCATCGTTGCAAGGCTCGTACCCGCCGCCCGTCGCCTCCTGCAGCTCGTCGCTACGGCGGGACCTTCAGAAGATACATACCTCCATCGTTCCGGCTCGCCGCATGTCCCACGCCGCTCCTCCGCTCATCTCTGTGACTGTGAGTATTCTTTGAGCCGGCAAAGCATCTTTGAGTCTCCCGCCGGGGCTCCCCATTCCTCCACTATGTGACCCAATGAGAATCATCCTGATTCTAATTGGACCAATGAGAATCAGGATGATTCTCATTGGGCCACCTAGTGGACGAATGGGGAGCCCATGCGGGATACTCAAAGATGCTTTGCCGGCTCCAAGAATACTCACAGTCACAGAGATGAGCGGAGGAGTGGCGTGGGACATGCGGCGAGCCGGGAACGATGGAGGTATGTTTTTTTGTTACATTTTAAATAGGTAAGGAGTCAAAGCTGACTCCTTTACCTATTTAAATCACTGGCATCTGGGGTTTCCTTAGTAAAGGAGGCTCCCAGCTGCCAAAATCAGCCCGCTGACAGCAGCGATAGGTCTTTTCGCCTGCTCAGAGCAGGTGAAAAGTTAGCACCTATGTTTGCTGGGAAGCATCGCTTCCCGGGGGGTGCAAAATGCAATTGCATAGGGGGAAAGGAACTTGCTGGGCGATTATATCGCCCAAGCGAGTTATTTTCCGCCCTGGGGGGTGTTAAATGCAATTGCATTAGGCGACCTTGCTGACGCCTAATTTAAGAACTCGCCAGCACTTAGCGCTGGCGAGTTTGGTAATTGCATAGGGCCCCTGGTATCATACGATTATTAGTTAAACAGTATGGAGGGGGGGGGGGGGGGGGGGATGGATATTTGATCTCTCAGGTGACAGCTCAAGGCCAAGTGCTGTACATATGTGTCGCTAACCTACAGGCTAATATTGAGTCTATTGCTATGAAGGAGTTTTGTCAGTACAGCAGATGGAGTGACTTTCAGCAGGAAGGGTGAGAAGGGAAACAGTGTGGTTATGTAATGCTTGGGCATTAGTGTATCAAAAGATCCAGCTGGCCAGACTTTTAAGCGATGTTGGGGGTACCCCTGTACACACACACTAGATTGTCAGCAGATACTGTCCTGAGCAACTGCCTCAGCCAAGTGTTAGCTAGCATGTGTACTTAGCTTTATCAATAAAAATGATCAGCACTAACAGTAGTGATGGTCAAGTAGATGCAAATTACTTTGAGTTGATGCAAATTTTGATGCAAATGTATACAACTTGAAAATGAACACATTTTACCCCAGCAGGGTTTGATTGTTTCATTTTCAAGATGCATAAATGTGCATAAAAATTTGCATAAATTTGCATCAACTCTAAGTTATTTGCATCTACATGACCATCACTACTTGACAGGCCCCTAGTATTAAAAGTACATTGCTTATACAATACACAGAGTACGGACACCAAGAGCCAAATATAGTGTAGTATGTACTTGTAGTTTTAAATGAAGTATGATAGAGTAATAAGCTATACTCACAAAGCAGGGTTACCTCAAAGGTAACCACTGTAGCAGCAGGTGGGGAGATTAGACCTGACCCCACTCAGGATTAAAAAGTCGCTCTCCGTAGATGAGGAAAAAAGGGAGTAACACCCCCCCCCCCCCCCCCACACACACCAGGACTTGATATAGTGTAGTATGGATACAGAGGCGCCAAAAGGATAAAAGTATCTAAAAAGTTTAACCACTTTATCCCCGCCCGTACAGATTTCTCCATCCCTTTTTCCATCCTTTAACCCCCAGGGACGGAGAAATCCGTACTTTGCGCACTCCCGCCGCTGCCCGCGCTCCCGCTCGTAAACACGCCGCCCCCCGCTAGTAAACACGCCGCCGCCCGCTCGCCCAGAGATCAACGAACGGGAAAATCCATTCCCGTTCGTTGATCTAAGCCCCGCAATGATCCGCTGCCGCTCGGCTGAGCAGCGCGATCATTGTGAGCAATAACAAACTCCCAGCCTCTTTCTACTTCCTGCAAGCGTCCGGAAGGACGCTTGCAGGTCGCATGAAACAAAAAGTTACTGTTGCCATCTTGTGGCCAAATAGTAAAACTACACCCTAAGCATTTTTTACACACAAATAAACTAGTTTTACACAAAAAATTAACTCATTACCACCCACACTCCCCAATTTTATTTTTTTGTAATTAAAAAAAAATAAAAAATTTACAATTTAAAAAAAATACATAAATAATTACCTTAGGGACTGAACTTTTTAAATATTTATGTCAAGAGGGTATAACACTGTTACTTTATAAACTATGGGCTTGTAATTAGGGATGGACGCTGTCAGGGGCCTGAACGGAGAAACAGGGTTTGACCACAGTTTGCAGTATACAGACACTGGAACCAGGAATTAAGGTGCAAAAATAATGTTTTATTGCAAATGCAATAATGCAAGCATACATACAAGCGTGAATGTAAATACCATACCATATATGCACAGCACACAATATATACACAAATAACCCGGGAAGCAGTGACAAAATATATAACCCCTAACTATCTATTTACAAACGGTGTGCACGAGATATATATGTACAAGCAATTATATACAACAACGCGGTATCAAAAGGAGCAGGCAAAGACAGGTCAAAACGGAATAAAGTCAGCAACAGGTAATCAGATACATACAAGGTACAGAGGGGTAAGCATAAGCAGAGTCAGGACAAGCAGAGGTTCAGTAGCAGATAAACAGATCACAGGGCAGGGTACAAGAAACCAGGTATCAGGAACAGGGGTGACCAGAGACTCAGACCTGTAACAAGGAAGTTCTGGCAATGACTTGCAGGAAGAGGCAGACTTATATAGTCCATGTAATAGGAAGCAGCTGGTGGTAGTTGATCAGAGACACATTAGAGGCCTCTGCAGGCCATACAAAGAACTGCAAGTCCTTAGATGCAATGATAAGCCACCTGCTGGTGGATAGTGGAAGTCCAGGGCAGTCCAACTCAATACCACCACCAGCAGGCAAGAGATGATACCACAAGAATCGTAACAGTACCCCCCCCTGAAGGAGCGGCCTCAGGACGCTCCACAGTGTCCTTAGAAAATGTCCGCCCGGGTCCCACAAGAAGGCAGACAATCCACACATTGGCCAGGTGGTTCGCAGAGGCCAAGCTCGGGTGGGCAGGGAGGGAAAACACTTTGAAAACTTGATCTTTGGATCTTGTAACATAAGCTGTAGACGTCCAGGCAGGATGGCAAGTTGGAGAAAAGACTGTACAACATCAGGCAGGACCCAGAAAGCAGCAACAAATACAGGAGGCAGTAGAAGGCAAACCTGGGTGGGCAGGGAGGGAAATAATGCCAACCAAATCCAGACCAGCATTTTTTGGACAGAGAGCAATGTAGAAATCAGGATCTCAGGAAACTGGAGGATATCAGGCTGGACAGGAGACTGGCAGGCATAAGGCTTGGCAGGAGACTGGACAGGACCATTAGGCTGAGCAGGAGACTGACAGGTATCATCAGGCTTGACAGGATCTTCAGACTGAGCAGGTGACTGGACAGGATCATCAGTCTGAGCAGAAGGCTGGACAGGATCATCAGTCTGAGCAGAAGGCTGGACAGGATCATCAGGCTGAGCAGAAGGCTGGACAGGATCATCAGGCTGAGCAGAAGGCTGGACAGGATCATCAGGCTGAGCAGAAGGCTGGACAGGATCAGGCTGAACGGGAAACTGGCAGGCACCAACAGGCTTGGCAGGAGACTGGCAGGCATCATCAGGCTGAGCAGGAAACTGGACAGAAACAGGCTGAACAGCAGACTGGACAGGATCATCAGTCTTGGCAGGAAAATGAGCAAGATCAGGCTGAACAGGAGACTGGCAGGCACCAACAGGCTTGGCAGGAAACTGGCATGCATCATCAGGCTGAGGAGGAGACTGGACAGGATCAGAGTGGACAACAGGTTGGCAGGTCTCAGACAGAGCAGGAAACTGGCAGACATCAGGCGCTGCAGCAGGCTTGGTACCAACAGGGCAGACAGCAGTCTTGGAAGCATCAGGAGCGTTGATAACAGGAGTCTCTAGTGGCTGGGCAACAGCAAAAGTCTGTGAAGGCTGGGCAGCAGCAGAAATCTGTGGAGGCTGGGCAGCAGCAGAAATCTGTGGAGGCTGGGCAGCAGCAGACATCTGTGGAAGCTGGGCAGCAGTAGAAGTCTGTGGAGGCTGGGCAGCAGCAAAAGTCTGTGGAGGCTGGGCAGCAGCAAAAGTCTGTGGAGGCTGGGCAGCAGCAGAAATCTGTGGAGGCTGGGCAGCAGCAGACATCTGTGGAAGCTGGGCAGCAGTAGAAGTCTGTGGAGGCTGGGCAGCAGCAAAAGTCTGTGGAGGCTGGGCAGCAGCAAAAGTCTGTGGAGGCTGGGCAGCAGCAAAAGTCTGTGGAGGCTGGGCAGCAGCAAAAGTCTGTGGAGGCTGGGCAGCAGCAAAAGTCTGTGGAGGCTGGGCAGCAGCAAAAGTCTGTGGAGACTGGGCAGCAGCAAAAGTCTGTGGAGACTGGGCAGCAGCAAAAGTCTGTGGAGACTGGGCAGCAGCAAAAGTCTGTGGAGACTGGGCAGCAGCAAAAGTCTGTGGAGACTGGGCAGCAGCAAAAGTCTGTGGAGACTGGGCAGCAGCAAAAGTCTGTGGAGACTGGGCAGCAGCAAAAGTCTGTGGAGACTGGGCAGCAGCAAAAGTCTGTGGAGACTGGGCAGCAGCAAAAGTCTGTGGAGACTGGGCAGCAGCAAAAGTCTGTGGAGACTGGGCAGCAGCAAAAGTCTGTGGAGACTGGGCAGCAGCAAAAGTCTGTGGAGACTGGGCAGCAGCAAAAGTCTGTGGAGACTGGGCAGCAGCAAAAGTCTGTGGAGACTGGGCAGCAGCAAAAGTCTGTGGAGACTGGGCAGCAGCAAAAGTCTGTGGAGACTGGGCAGCAGCAAAAGTCTGTGGAGACTGGGCAGCAGCAAAAGTCTGTGGAGACTGGGCAGCAGCAAAAGTCTGTGGAGACTGGGCAGCAGCAAAAGTCTGTGGAGACTGGGCAGCAGCAAAAGTCTGTGGAGACTGGGCAGCAGCAAAAGTCTGTGGAGACTGGGCAGCAGCAAAAGTCTGTGGAGACTGGGCAGCAGCAAAAGTCTGTGGAGACTGGGCAGCAGCAAAAGTCTGTGGAGACTGGGCAGCAGCAAAAGTCTGTGGAGACTGGGCAGCAGCAAAAGTCTGTGGAGACTGGGCAGCAGCAAAAGTCTGTGGAGACTGGGCAGCAGCAAAAGTCTGTGGAGACTGGGCAGCAGCAAAAGTCTGTGGAGACTGGGCAGCAGCAAAAGTCTGTGGAGACTGGGCAGCAGCAAAAGTCTGTGGAGACTGGGCAGCAGCAAAAGTCTGTGGAGACTGGGCAGCAGCAAAAGTCTGTGGAGACTGGGCAGCAGCAAAAGTCTGTGGAGACTGGGCAGCAGCAAAAGTCTGTGGAGACTGGGCAGCAGCAAAAGTCTGTGGAGACTGGGCAGCAGCAAAAGTCTGTGGAGACTGGGCAGCAGCAAAAGTCTGTGGAGACTGGGCAGCAGCAAAAGTCTGTGGAGACTGGGCAGCAGCAAAAGTCTGTGACGGCTGGGCAGCAGATTGCATAACATCAGGTGAAACAGAAGGCAGGAAAACTTCAGGCAGGTTAACAGGTTGGGAAACTTCAGACAGGGCAACAGGCTCAGTAGTTTCAGGCAGGGCAACAGACTGTATAACTTCATGGATCTGGACCTTTGGCTTAGTACTTAGCTGGGCCGTTGGCTGAGCGCATGGCTGAACCGTTGGCTGAGCGCTTGACTGGACCTTTGGCTGAGACCCTGATACAGTTTGTGCGAGTTGGCACTGAGACTGTGCGGACTGGGCCTGTGCGAGCTGGAACTGAAACTGAGTGGGCAGGATACTAGATTGAAATTCTGTAGGCTGTATGCCGTTTTCTGCAGACTGGATGCAAAACTCTCCAGACTGTGAGCAGGATTCTGCAGGTTGACTAGAAGTCTCTGCAGACTGGAGGCAATATTCTGCAGACTGGGAACATAGTTCTGCAGACTGGATGCAAAGCTCTGCAGACTGTGAGCAGGATTCTGCAGGCTGTTTTGAAGTCTCTGTAGGTTGGAAGTGAGGTTCTGCAGACTGAGCACAAGGCTCTGCAGATGGAGGCAAAGTCTCTGCAGGCGGAAGGCAAGGCTCTGCAGACAAACACACGGCTGGACTGGATTCTGGAGCATACCAAGTCTGCAAGAGCTGTGAGAGGAAGGCAAGAGTTTGTATAACAGGTGTCACCGAAACATTAACCGGAGGCTGCATCAGACAGGAGTTGGATGGAGGCTGCACAGGAGGTGAGATGACTGGAGGCTGCACAGGAGGTAAGATGACTGGAGGCTGCACAGGAGGTAAGATGACTGGGGGCTGCACAGGAGGTAAGATGACTGGGGGCTGCACATGAGGTGAGATGACTGGGGGCTGCACAGGAGGCGAGATGACTGGAGGCTGCACAGGAGGCGAGATGACTGGAGGCTGCACAGGAGGCGAGATGACTGGAGGCTGCACAGGAGGCGAGATGACTGGAGGCTGCACAGGAGGCGAGATGACTGGAGGCTGCACAGGAGGCGAGATGACTGGAGGCTGCACAGGAGGCGAGATGACTGGAGGCTGTACGGAAGGTGAGATGACTGGAGGCTGTACGGAAGGTGAGATGACTGGAGGCTGTACGGAAGGTGAGATGACTGGAGGCTGCACGGAAGGTGAGATGACTGGAGTAATGGAAGCTGTAGGAAAGTATTTGCGTCTGGTTTTGGTGACCACTCTGGAAACTGGAACAGCAGGTTCTCTTGATATAACTGGATACTGCCAGGACCAAGGTGTGGATCTGATAGCGGTTTGTAATGTTGCTGATTTTACAGGTTTTTTAACTATTGCAGGTTCTGAGTTCTGGACACAAGAAGAGATACATGGAGAATGAGCAGAAGGAGGAGAGTGGAAACAGGAAGAAAGGATTTCACGCCAGGCAGTAATCAACATAGAAGCAAATTCACGCTTACAGAGCTTATGCAGCATCAATGACTCAGTTGCACGAACACAGGCAGACACATACAATTCCCCCTTCTCAAAGTAAGATTCATAAAACCCTTGTTTGTCTCTCTTTAAATAACCATATAAGTGATCAATCTGATCAGAGTTAAAAATGAAATCAAATTGTTTTGTAATGGGCGATTGGCATTTAAGCTGTTTAGTAGCTGTGGGCTGAGGATTCTGAATGTGACAGACATTCGGAGGGTTAACTGAAGAATTTCTTACTGGCAGGACTTCTAAATAGGCAGCAATTAAGGCAGAAGCGGATTCATACTTGCAAAGCCTATGCGCAATCAATGTCTCAGTTGCACGTATACAGGCAGACACAAAACCTTCACTTTTGTCACAGTAATACTTAATAAATCCTTCTCTATCCTTTCTCAGAAAATCAAACAAATCATCAATCAGTTCAGAGTCAAAAATAAAATTAAATTCTTCTTTGCTGGGAGACTGACTTTGCAGCTGTTTAACTGCAGTGGGCTGGGAGTGAGTGGCATTCAGAGGGTTAACAGGAGGTGTGCATAATGACAAGATTTCTGAATATGCATTGATCAAAGCATGGGCTGACTCAGGCTTACATTTTCTGTCAGACAATAGACTCTCAACCGCACATTTACATCCAGAAACAAATGCAAAGCTTTGCTTAATGTAAAAGTCAAAAAATGCTTTTCTGTCTCTCTTCAAATAACTATAGTACATGTTAACTTGTTCAGAAGTAAAATCAACCTGGACAGGACTTATAACAGGTAAGGCAGGAGCTGTGGAACCTGCAGAGATAATTCTCTGCCATGCATTTAGCAGAAGGGAGGCTTTCCCATACTTGCATATTCCCTGAGTGATCAGGGACTGGAGGGAATCTATGCAAGCCTGCACGCTCTGTTTACCTTTGTTTGAGTAATGATCAAGAAAATATTCAATGTCATCCTCAAACAAGTTAATCAGAGCTTCTATGGCATAATTGTCAAACGGTGGATCATAATCACTGACTACACCTTGGTCAGAATCAGGTTGCATGCAAATATTTGTCATTTTTGGGTATGCAAGATCATTCCAGATCCTGGCTAAACTTTCAATATCTTGTGTACGAATTATTCCTAATTTGACATAACTATATGTCTGGCTAATCAACTGCTGCAATTCAGCTTTAGAGAAATCAGCAAAAACTGCACGACACTCAGCTTTATCCTCATCAGCAAGCAATGCATAATAATCAATTTGTTGCAGATCCATTTTTGGACAGAACAGCCAGGTATCAGTGTGCAGTATAGCTGCAGTGGTCAGTGTATATATGGCCAGAACTTACTGTCAGGGGCCTGAACGGAGAAACAGGGTTTGACCACAGTTTGCAGTATACAGACACTGGAACCAGGAATTAAGGTGCAAAAATAATGTTTTATTGCAAATGCAATAATGCAAGCATACATACAAGCGTGAATGTAAATACCATACCATATATGCACAGCACACAATATATACACAAATAACCCGGGAAGCAGTGACAAAATATATAACCCCTAACTATCTAACTATCTATTTACAAACGGTGTGCACGAGATATATATGTACAAGCAATTATATACAACAACGCGGTATCAAAAGGAGCAGGCAAAGACAGGTCAAAACGGAATAAAGTCAGCAACAGGTAATCAGATACATACAAGGTACAGAGGGGTAAGCATAAGCAGAGTCAGGACAAGCAGAGGTTCAGTAGCAGATAAACAGATCACAGGGCAGGGTACAAGAAACCAGGTATCAGGAACAGGGGTGACCAGAGACTCAGACCTGTAACAAGGAAGTTCTGGCAATGACTTGCAGGAAGAGGCAGACTTATATAGTCCATGTAATAGGAAGCAGCTGGTGGTAGTTGATCAGAGACACATTAGAGGCCTCTGCAGGCCATACAAAGAACTGCAAGTCCTTAGATGCAATGATAAGCCACCTGCTGGTGGATAGTGGAAGTCCAGGGCAGTCCAACTCAATACCACCACCAGCAGGCAAGAGATGATACCACAAGAATCGTAACAGACGCAAAACTGAAAAAAATGCACCTTTATTTCCAATTAAAATATTGGCCGCAAACATTGTTATAGGGACATAATTTAAACGTTTTTTTAACCGGGATGAATAGGCATATACATTTAATGGGTTTTAATTACAGTAGCATGCATTATTTAAAAACTATAAAGGCCGAAAACTGAAAAATAATAAATTTTTTCCCACATTTTTACCTATTTTCCCATTAAAACACATTTAGAATAAAATTATTCTTAGCATAATGTCCCACCTAAAGAAAGCCTAATTGGTGGCGAAAAAACAAGATATAGTTCATTTCATTGCGATAAGTAATGATAAAATTATAGACGAATGAATGGAAGGAGCGCTGAAAGGTGAAAATTGCTCTGGTGGTCAGGGGGTAAAACCCCTCAGTTGGGAAGTGGTTAAAACATGAGGAAACATGAGGAGGCAGTGATGGACTTACCTCCTCCAAGCAGACACAAAAATTGCCAATGCGTTTGTCAAATAGAACAAGTTTATTTACGTACTCTGTGGGGACATTGCAACGCATTTCGCAGGTTTGATCCCGCTTCATCAGGCAATAACAACAGAGCAATAGCATATGTGGTCAGTAGAAGAGCCAGGCACCTCTGTGCTTAAAGGGGAACTGAAGTAAGAGCTATTTGGAGGCTGCCATGTTTATTTCCTTTTAAGCAATACCAGTTGCCTGGCAGCCCTGCTGATCCTCTGCCTCTAATACTATTAGCCATAGCCCCTGAACAAGCATGCAGCAGATCAGGTGTTTCAGACTTTAAAGTCAGATCTGACGAAACTAGCTGCATGCTTGTTTCTGGTGTTATTCAGATACTACTGCAGAGAAATAGACCAGCAGGGCTGCCAGGCAACTGGTATGGATTAAAAGGAAATAAATATGGCAGCCTCCGTATACCTCTCTCTTCAGTTCCCCTTTAATATACTGTAGCTTAACTACTTCCCGACCGCCGTATAGACAAATGGCGGCCGGGAAGCAGACGCCGCAAGGACCGCCGTATTGACAAAATGCGGCGGTCCTTGTTTGGGCATGGGCGGAGCGATCGCGTCATCCGTGACGCGATCCTCCGCCTCCGCCTGTCGCCGCTCACTCGCCGCAACATCCCGCCGGCCATACGGAAGCGCCGGCGGGATGTTAACCCGACGATCGCCGCATACAAAGTGTATAATACACTTTGTAATGTTTACAAAGTGTATTATACAGGCTGCCTCCTGCCCTGGTGGTCCCAGTGTCCGAGGGACCACCAGGGCAGGCTGCAGCCACCCTAGTCTGCACCAAGCACACTGATTTTCTCCCCCCCCCGCCCCAGATCGCCCACAGCACCCATCAGACCCCCCCCTGCCCACCCCCCAGACCCCTGTTTGCACCCAATCACCCCCCTAATCACCCATCAATCACTCCCTGTCACTATCTGTCAATGCTATTTTTTTTAATACCCCCCCCCCTGCCCCCTGCTCCCTCCTGATCACCCCCCAACCCCCCAGATTCTCCCCAGACCCCCCCCAGACCCCCCCCCCAATGTACTGTATGCATCTATCCCCCCTGATCACCTGTCAATCACCTGTCAATCACCCGTCAATCACCCGTCAATCACCCGTCAATCACCCGTCAATCACCCCCTGTCACTGCCACCCATCAATCAGCCCCTAACCTGCCCCTTGCGGGCAATCTGATCACCCCCCCACACCAATAGATCGCCCGCAGATCCGACATCAGATCACCTCCCAAATCCATTGTTTACATCTATTCTCTCCTCTAAACACCCACTAATTACCCATCAATCACCCCCTATCACCACCTGTCACTTTTACCTATCAGATCAGACCCTAATCTGCCCCTTGCGGGCACCCAATCACCCGCCCACACGCTCAGATTGCCCTCAGACCCCCCCTTATCAATTCACCAGTGCATTCATTACATCTGTTCTTCCCTGTAATAACCCACTGATCACCTGTCAATCACCTGCCAATCACCTATCACCCATCAATCACCCCCTGTCACCCCCTGTCACTGCCACCCATCAATCAGCCCCTAACCTGCCCCTTGCGGGCAATCTGATCACCCACCCACACCATTAGATCGCCCGCAAACCCGCCGTCAGATTACCTCCCAAATGTATTGTTTACATCTGTTATCTTCTCTAAACACCCACTAATTACCCATCAATCACCCCCTATCACTGTTACCTATCAGATCAGACCCTAATCTGCCCCTTGCGGGCACCCAATCACCCGCCTACACGCTCAGATTACCCTCAGACCCCCCCTTATCAATTCGCCAGGGCATTATTTACATCTATCCTTCCCTGTAATAACCCACTGATCACCTGTCAATCACCTGCCAATCACCTATCACCCATCAATCACCCCCTGTCACCCCCTGTCACTGCCACCCAACAATCAGCCCCTAACCTGCCCCTTGCGGGCAATCTGATTACCCACCCACACCAATCGATCGCCCGCAGATGCGACATCAGATCACCACCCAAGCGCAGCGTTTACTCTCCTCTAAACACCCACTAATTACCCATCAATCACCCATAAATCACCCCCTATCACCACCTGTCACTGTTACCCATCAGATCAGACCCTAATCTGCCCCTTGCGGGCACCCAATCACCCGCCTACTCGCTCAGATTACCCTCAGACCCCCCCTTATCAATTCGCCAGTGCAATATTTACATCTGTTCTCCCCTGTAATAACCCACTGATTACCTGTCAATCACCTATCAATCACCCATCAATCACCCCCTGTCACTGCCACCCATCAATCACCCCCTGTCACTGCCACCCATCAATCACCCCCTGTCACTGCCACCCATCAATCACCCCCTGTCACTGCCACCCATAAATCAGCCCCTAACCTGCCCCTTGCGGGCAATCTGATCACCCACCCACACCAATAGATCGCTCGCAGATCCGACGTCCGATCACCTCCCAAGTGCAGTGTTTACATCTGTTCTCTACCCTAAACACCCACTAATTACCCATCAATCACCCCCTGTCACTGCTACCTATCAGATTAGACCCCTATCTGCCCCTAGGGCACTCAATCACCCGCCCACACCCTCAGAATGCCCTCAGACCCCAGCCCTGATCACCTCGCCAGTGCATTGCTTGCATCTATTCCCCCCTCTAATCACACCTTGAGACACCCATCAATCACCTCCTGTCACCCCCTAGCACACCTACCCATCAGATCAGGCCCTAATTTGCCCCGTGTGGGCTCCTGATCACTCGGCCAAACCCTCAGATCCCCCTCAGACCCCCTTCCGATCACCTCCCCAGTGCATTGATTGCATCTATTTTCCCCTCTAACCACCCCCTGAGACACCCATCAATCACCTCCTGTCACCCCCCTAGCACTCCTATCCATCAGATCAGGCCCAATACAACCTGTCATCTAAAAGGCCACCCTGCTTATGACCGGTTCCACAAAATTCGCCCCCTCATAGACCACCTGTCATCAAAATTTGCAGATGCTTATACCCCTGAACAGTCATTTTGAGACATTTGGTTTCCAGACTACTCACGGTTTTGGGCCCGTAAAATGCCAGGGCGGTATAGGAACCCCACAAGTGACCCCATTTTAGAAAAAAAGACACCCCAAGGTATTCTGTTAGGTGTATGACGAGTTCATAGAAGATTTTATTTTTTGTCAAAAGTTAGCGGAAATTGATTTTTATTGTTTTTTTTCCACAAAGTGTCACTTTCCGCTAACTTTTGACAAAAAATAAAATCTTCTATGAACTCACCATACTCCTAACAGAATACCTTGGGGTGTCTTCTTTCTAAAATGGGGTCACTTGTGGGGTTCCTATACTGCCCTGGCATTTTAGGGGCCCTAAACCGCGAGGAGTAGTCTAGAAAACAAATGCCTCAAAATGACCTGTGAATAGGACGTTGGGCCCCTTAGCGCACCTAGGCTGCAAAAAAGTGTCACACATGTGGTACCGCCGTACTCAGGAAAAGTAGTATAATGTGTTTTGGGGTGTATTTTTACACATACCCATGCTGGGTGGGAGAAATTTCTATGTAAATGGACAATTGTGTGTAAAAAAATCAAACAATTGTCATTTACAGAGATATTTCTCCCACTTAGCATGGGTATGTGTAAAAATACACCCCAAAACGCATTATACTACTTCTCCTGAGTACGGCGGTACCACATGTGTGGCACTTTTTTACACCCTAAGTACGCTAAGGGGCCCAAAGTCCAATGAGTACCTTTAGGATTTCACAGGTCATTTTGCGACATTTGGTTTCAAGACTACTCCTCACGGTTTAGGGCCCCTAAAATGCCAGGGCAGTATAGGAACCCCACAAATGACCCCATTCTAGAAAGAAGACACCCCAAGGTATTCCGTACGGAGTATGGTGAGTTCATAGAAGATTTTATTTTTTGTCACAAGTTAGCGGAAAAAGACACTTTGTGAAAAAAAACTATTAAAATCAATTTCCGCTAACTTGTGACAAAAAAATAAAAACTTCTATGAACTCACCATACTCCTAACGGAATACCTTGGGGTGTCTTCTTTCTAAAATGGGGTCATTAGTGGGGTTCCTATACTGCCCTGGCATTTTAGGGGCCCTAAACCGCGAGGAGTAGTCTTGAAACAAAAATGACCTGTGAAATCCTAAAGGTACTCATTGGACTTTGGGCCCCTTAGTGCAGTTAGGGTGCAAAAAAGTGCCACACATGTGGTATCGCCGTACTCGGGAGAAGTAGTATAATGTGTTTTGGGGTGTATTTTTACACATACCCATGCTGGGTGGGAGAAATACCTCTGTAAATGACAATCTTTTGATTTTTTTACACACAATTGTCCATTTACAGAGGTATTTCTCCCACCCAGCATGGGTATGTGTAAAAATACACCCCAAAACACATTGTACTACTTCTCCCGAGTATGGCGATACCACATGTGTGGCACTTTTTTGCACCCTAACTGCGCTAAAGGGCCCAAAGTCCAATGAGTACCTTTAGGATTTTACAGGTCATTTTGAGAAATTTCGTTTCAAGACTACTCCTCACGGTTTAGGGCCCCTAAAATGCCAGAGCAGTATAGGAACCCCACAAATGACCCCATTTTAGAAAGAAGACACCCCAAGGTATTCCGTTAGTAGTATGGCGAGTTCATAGAAGATTTTATTTTTTGTCACAAGTTAGCGGAAATTGATTTTAATTGTGTTTTTTCACAAAGTGTCATTTTCCGCTAACTTTTGACAAAAAATAAAATCTTCTATGAACTCACCATACTCCTAACGGAATACCTTGGGGTGTCTTCTTTCTAAAATAGGGTCATTTGTGGGGTTCCTATACTGCCCTGGCATTTTAGGGGCCCTAAACCGTGAGGAGTAGTCTTGAAACGAAATTTCTCAAAATGACCTGTGAAATCCTAAAGGTACTCATTGGACTTTGGACCCTTTAGCGCAGTTAGGGTGCAAAAAAGTGCCACACATGTGGTATCGCCGTACTCAGGAGAAGTAGTATAATGTGTTTTGTGGTGTATTTTTACACATACCCATGCTGAGTGGGAGAAAGATCTCTGTAAATGGACAATTGTGTGTAAAAAAAATTAACAAATTGTCATTTACAGAGATATTTCTCCCACCCAGCATGGGTATGTGTAAAAATACACCCCAAAACACATTATACTACTTCTCCTGAGTACGGCAATACCACATGTGTGGCACTTTTTTGCAGCCTAACTGCGCTAAGGGGTCCAAAGTCCAATGAGCACCTTTAGGCTTTACAGGGGTGCTTACAATTTAGCACCCCCCAAAATGTCAGGACAGTAAACACACCCCACAAATGACCCATTTTGGAAAGTAGACCCTTCAAGGTATTCAGAGAGGGGCATTGTGAGTCCGTGGCAGATTTCATTTTTTTTTGTCGCAAGTTAGAAGAAATGGAAACTTTTTTTTTTTTTTTTTTTTCTCACAAAGTGTCATTTTCCGCTTACTTGTGACAAAAAATAATATCTTCTATGAACTCACTATGCCTCTCAGTGAATACTTTGGGATGTCTTCTTTCCAAAATGGGGTCATTTGGGGGGTATTTATACTATCCTGGAATTCTAGCCCCTCATGAAACATGACAGGGGGTCAGAAAAGTCAGAGATGCTTGAAAATGGGAAAATTCACTTTTTGCACCATAGTTTGTAAACGCTATAACTTTTACCCAAACCAATAAATATACACTGAATGGGTTTTTTTTTATCAAAAACATGTTTGTCCACATTTTTCGCGCTGCATGTATACAGAAATTTTACTTTATTTGAAAAATGTCAGCACAGAAAGTTAAAAAAATCATTTTTTTGCCAAAATTCATGTCTTTTTTGATGAATATAATAAAAAGTAAAAATCGCAGGAGCAATCAAATAGCATCAAAAGAAAGCTTTATTAGTGACAAGAAAAGGAGCCAAAATTCATTTACGTGGTAGGTTGTATGAGCGAGCAATAAACCGTGAAAGCTGCAGTGGTCTGAATGGAAAAAAAGTGGCCGGTCCTTAAGGGGTAGAAAGCCCTAGGTCCTCAAGTGGTTAAACGTTTGACAATGAAAGCTTATTCTTGTTTATAAACACATAAATGTGGTAAAAATGACCCAATAAGAAAGTGAGGGTCAGGCTTGCAGCTGTTACTGCAGCTGCCCATGTTGTTATGCCATGGATGCTGCCTGTCTCAGCATCCGTCATTGGAATGGCGCTGCGTCTGTTCATTTATCATCTCATTTTATTAAGAATTTTAATAATTTTCTGTAATCGCGTACAGAATCTTGGACGGATTGTGTTTTTATGTGTAATAAATTTGGACAAAAGGCACTGAAAAAAACGTATTTTGAAAGATTTGAAAGAAAGGCATAATAAGTCTTGTTGGTCCTTTGACTGCAGCTAAGCCTTGTAGTATCAGGGAAGTAGGAGCACACATGAGAGTAGTAATGGAAAATCCAAGAAGATAGTGCGATGAGCAAATGGAATATGACAAAGAATGACAGTTGCTGGAAAAATATGGGGCGATGCACTTAACTTCCTTAGTGCGAGCAGCACCTGTTTTATTTCATTTTTCATCTTAGGATTTTTTTAAGTTCACTCTACCAAATAAACCAAAAAACATGCTGCTTCCACAGAAAAATCACATAGGTCTTAAAAAAATCATATAAGTTATTCATCATATATAAAATATACGATCCAACAAACAATTAACTCAAAGAGGACTTTTCATGTCATAAAGTACAACAGAGAATCTCAACTGGGACAGTAAGGGCCTGAGCCCAGTAACGCAGTTGTGTCCGCCTCTGTCCACTTTTCTGCATCTGTAACATGATGTTTAACTGAAAAATGGACACAACTGGATCAGTTTGTTGAAGCCCTTAGGAAAAATAGTCCCACTTTCCCCTATTTACAGGACAAAATAGTCCAGCTTCTCCGTCACAGTTTGTCAAGGATTACCACTATTCAATGCACTTATAGAGATGGTCATTACCAGCATAGCAACAATTAAAAGCTATGGATAAAAAAAGGTCCAAAAAAGGTCCAAGGGCCCCAGTGCAGTCGCAAACTCTCCAACCCCTATTGCTACGCCACTGTAAGTATGCCTGCGCCACAACAGATAAATGCTACGATGTGATAGATGCTGCATGCAGCATTTGAGCATTGCGGTCAATAGCTGTATTTGTTAAACCACCCTGCAGGGACAGTTGCTTCATTGCTGACCAGCAGTGAGGAGATGCTGTCTTGCCTGTGACCATGTTCCTTTCTACTTTCTCTGCTTGAAAGAGTTAAATATCAAGTATGTAAGTGGCTGACTCAGTCCTCAGGCAGGAAGTGACTACAGTGTGACCCTCATGGAAAAGAAATTCCAACTATAAAAAACTTTCCTAGCAGAAAATGGCTTCTGAGAGCAGGAAAGAGACACAATTTACCATACTTGTATGGTATAAGTATAGCACACCTTTTACTAAGGATATATAGATGGTACAGTCAGTAAATAGAACAATCAGTAGTAGAAAAGACACAGCCCCTGTAAGCTTGCAGTGTAAGGGAATAATAGGTGAACACAAAGGGTTTTTCTGGGAGAGGTTAAAGCACCTCAGACTCATCTCTATTCAGAAATTAATAATGAAACACTCTTATGTACCAGATTCCAAAGGAATATGTACTTGAAGTACCAGTTAACAGAGCAAATGGAAATTGTAGAGGGATTTGAGAACAACTGCAAGCTCTAATAACAACTATTTCATGTAACAATGGATTATAGGACTGCAGCCTTGCTACACTGACAGAAATAATATTCCTTTTGTGTGAATGTAGTTACACTTTAATACACTATTAGTCCAATTGAAAAATTGTGACCCAAGACTTACACTGTGCAGTACATTTCTAGACGAAGGCCTGTCAACACATGAGTAATATTTAATAAACAGTGATGACTAATGATAGCACACTTGACAATGATTTATTAGAAAATGGAAAGAAGCAGCCAAAAACTACAAACACAGAGATAATATTATGGTTTCAGAAATTTTAAAAATAGCAGTAAAATTAATCAAAAGTATGCTGCAAACTTCATCGCATACAGTACTCCTTTGGGCAAGATTGCAAGGTGAAAACTAAATTAACTGTGAAACTGGCTAGGGTGACTATTTTACATAATCATGCCCCTTGGTCCATTCAGCCTACCTGTGCTGGTAACTGTTTTATCCTATTGTTGTTCCTTAAAGGGAAGGTTCAGGGTGGCTCTTAAAAAAATAAAAATGCCCATCCACTTACCTGGGGCTTCCTCCAGCCCGTGGCAGCCAGGACGTGCCCTCGGCGCCGCTCCGCAGGCTCCTGGTCCCCTCCGGTGGCCGACCCGACCTGGCCAGGCCGGCTGCCAGGTCGGGCTCTTCTGCATTTCAAAATGCGCCTCACGGACGTCCTCCGGGCTGTACTGCTAGTTCTGCGCCTGCGCAGTACAGCCCGGAGGAATTGAATAATTGTCTTTATATTAGTGGTGAGTCTGCTCAGAGCAAAAATAGTGATGTAGTTATCTTATTATTTGTTTCCCTTTGCCAAAAAGCTTTAAACTCCAAGTATAAAGACTCATACTGCCAATGGATAGCAGGCTGTATTTTCTTGTTATCTTGAACTTTCTTTTCTCCAATTTTATACATCAAAGCTTAACATGTTGCCAAAAGCTTAATAATACCCTTACCCTTATTCTATTGTCCTGCTTTGTCCTGTATCACCTCCACCTGCAGCTGGGTCTTGTATTTATAGCTCTGGCACATATGTTTGATTAAACTTAGGGCTGCACAGTGAAAACTTTCAAAACTACTATCCATTTTTATTTAAATGTCCAGCTTCAGTTATGTTTTTTGCTCTCTAACTCTGTTCATTTTGAAGTACAGGTAGTCCCGACTTACGAATGGCATGAATTCAGGCACAGGGGCAGAGGTGACACAGAGGGGGACACTGGAGGCACAGAGGAGGTATAGGGGACAGAGATAGCACAGTGTTCCGACTTAAGATTAGAGAGAACATAGAATTTTCTGTTCGTGAACGGCGAACGCGAATTTCCGAAAACTTTTCAAGAACAGGCAAATCTGGCCATAGACTTCAATGGGCAGGCGAATTTTAAAACTTACAAAGACTGTTTCTGGCCACAAAAGTGATGAAAAAGTTGTTTCAAGGGGCGTAAAACCTGGACAGGGGCATGCCAGAGGGGGATTCATGCCAAAAGTCTCACCAAAAATTACAGAGTTGATGCAAAGTTGGGTTTTAATCCCTAAAGGGCACAAACAGAGAAATGCAATAGTACTATCAGTATACAGTGAAATAATAATAACGCACTGGAGTGGTTCAGTGCCTGTAACTTAATGAGGCAACAACAGTAGTGTGCACACAGCTCTGGGTGTCAGTGTGAGCTGTGGAGTGTCACACATAGAAAAAAACACAGGAGACCAATGTGCTAGCCCTCAATAGGGCTGTTTGAAGTGCTTTCACAGCAAGTGAGGAACAAGAACACAGGCCTAGCTAATGCTTTCCCTAACTATCTGCAAGCAAGTCTGTCCCTGCTCTCACTAACAGTCAGCAGCCAGCAAAGAATTAATCCAATATGGCCACCGCAATTGCTTTTTGATAGGGGGGTGAGGGTCCAGGAAGGGGTGCTGGCTGATTTGCCCTCTATACATCATCATTGAGCTAAACTTTGATACCTTACCTCTCAGTCAGCAGACACATGGCAGCCAATCAGCTAGCACCCGCTCCTGTCCTGGATACCCCACCTCCCTATAAAAAAGCCATGACAGCAGCCATCTTGGACTCATTCTGTGGCTGCTGTGTTGCTGACAGGGAGAGAGTTAGGTATGCCTGTGTTCTGTGTCCTCTCAGTGCAGATTCTTGCTGCTACCATATTGTCCTGAACAGCTAAGCCCTTCTTAGGGCAGATACATTGTTTTTCTTGCTATTGTATTGCTCTTCTGTGGCCAGTGCACGCCGGATGTTTAAAGCACTTTATTCCACCAATTTAGGAATGAAATGTGATTTCTGCCCTTTAGCGATTAAAAAATGACTCTCCGTCAACTATGACATTTTTGGTGGGACTTTTGCCATGGATCCCCCTCCGGCATGCCCCCGTCCAGGTGTTAGGCCCTTGAAACAACTTTTCCATCACTTTTGTGATCAGAAACAGTCTTTGTAGGACTTAAAATTCTCCTGCACATTGAAGTCTATGGAGATTCGCTGGATTCGATTATTCGCAAATTTTTGTGGAATTTCGCATTTAAAATTCACAAACCCAAAATATGATATTCGGGCCCATCTCTAATGGTTTGATTTGGTTGCTTCCAGTTCCTGAGTCAGTGAAGATTTGCATATATCAGGTGAATTTTTTTGACCAGCATTAACAGAAATAAGCCCTTTGTGTATGTATTTCAGGATTTCCACTCTGAGTAGATAACTACATTTGGAAACTGTGCTTGTTTCTAGTTTATAATTGGCTATTCTATTTACTGTAGGGAGTGGTATTTTTATGTAGAATTTAATACCTAATAATGAGCCAAACTTTATAATAATTATTTAGAACAAACACATTTTGGTGTATTATTATACTTAAAGAGAAACCATAACCAAAGACTGAACTTTATCCAATAGCTGATACCCCCTTTCCCATGAGAAATCTTTTCCTTTTCTCAAACGGATCATCAGGGGGCTATGTATGGCTGATAATGTGGTGAAACCCCTCCCACAGTGTGATGTCAGAACCAGAGTTCCTACACCACACTGTGGGAGCCTTATTGCATTGTGGAAAATAACAGCTGTTTCCAACTGCTAAAATGCATAATTCATCTCTTTCTACAGATATCACCTGCCAGCAGTAAAATGTCACCATGTGATAAATGTCAGAATGTAAATCAGGGAGAGGAAAGATTTTATGACGGGCAAACGCTGACTAAATCATTTATAAATAATTGTTGTCAAAATTAAGCACTTTTTAAAATTACGTTATTTTCTTTGGAGTTCCTCTTTAAACCACGAAAAGAATTTAGATCTGGGCAGAATAAGATCTCATATCAAGACCTCTCTGTACCTGACAAGACTTGAAAAGAACGTCTCAAAAATGTATTTTCATGTAGGATCATGGAATGGTGTTTACCTCTCAAGTTCCTACTAAAATGCATAGCAAAAAATACATACTGTATATTCCTGCGTATAAGACTACTTTTTAGCCCTTGAAAATCTTCTGAAAAGTTGGGGGTCGTCTTATACGTCGGGTGTCATTGATGCCTATCCTGTTACCGCCTCTCAGATCTCCCTGCTGAGGGAGCGCAATCTATTCTTCCATACCGCTCTGATAAACAGGTAGACAAGGAGAGCTGACCAATGCAACAAGTCAATTGACTATATACTGTTATATACTGGGTAACACATACAGTACAGCACCAGTATCTGTTCATACACAGCACCAGTACATGTTTTTTTTTTTTTTTTTTTGGTGTGTGTTGGAAGAGGGGTAGTCTTATACGGCGAGTATATCCCAAACTCTATATTTTATCTGGAAAAGTTGGGGGGTCGTCTTATACGGCCAGTCGTCTTATAATAATATACGGTAAGTGTCTCCACATTTTCTGAGTGCTATGCAAACTTGAATTGTTCCACATTACCTTGGAAGACAAACTACACTGTGTGCACCACTATTGACCATGAAAAATAGCTAAAGGTGTAATTTTTATATTATATTCTTGTGCGCAGAAAACAGATAATGAAGTTTCCAGCTTATGTGCCTGCTTTGGCAGGGGGCACATCATTTAGAAGTTATACTAAAGAAAGTAAAGTGTCAATTTACTATAAACTCAACTGCTACTTGAGGAGAAAAGTGGGAAAGGTGGAATGGACACCGATGCTTGACTACTCTACCATTATTGATTTATGAGCAGAAGGGTTGTGGATTGGGTGTCTAAGAAGATGTATTGGCAGAAGAGTGGGTTGGCTCTAAAGCTGAAACAAATGTGATAAAAGATGTATATTTCTTAGGGTTAGGCATAAATAAGAAGTGGAAAAACGAAATATACCATAAAGTTGTCTTTTATGGAAATCTCTCCTTGTGCTTTTCATAGGCATAAATCTTAAAAATGTCTAAAAGCTAATGAATGTAAGGATTAGGCCTTCATTGTGCCATATCATGGCTGTGCTTAGTGGGTAGTCCTTTCAGAACTTGTCACTGTCCCTAGATTGCAGCCATTAGTTATATAATTCCTTTGGGTAGTAATTAAAAAATAATAATAAGATCTACATGATTGTGTATATAATATTCATATGTTTGATGTCAGCATCATTTGTTTATTCTAATTGTGTATGTATACAGTATAGCGATGACATGTTCTGCAGTACTTTTACATTGTGTATTTAGTCATGTCACTAACTGTCCCTTAGAGGAGTTCACAATTGAATCCCTACCACAGTCAGTCAGTTTTTGGCTGTGATCAATAACAGTAACTTATCTGTATGTTTTTGGGATGTAGGAGGTAACTGGAGTACCTGGAGGAAAAGCCATGCAAATACGTCGAGAACATACAAACTCCAAGTAGATGGTGTCCTGGCCCAGATTTAGGAGACAGTATTATCCACTACACCACTGTGTTAGGAAGAAGGAACTCATTAAAAAGGAAGGGGAGATTATGGTTAGGTGTAAGAAAGAGGAATTTCATTAATAATTTAAGTATCGTAAAGTAGTTAGGGTAAGGCAAAAAGAACAGGGAAGAAATGCCAAAAACAATGATGAAATTAAAATTGTACCCAAGGTGTCGAACAAAAGCAACGTGCCATGCCCAAATCCACTGTGCAGAGGCTATGTCCATTCAGAGATAAGAGTGAATGCCACAACTGTCATATTAACCTGAACACAGTCAGTTCCCACATTTCAGCAATGACACTTTAATTGAACATGAGAGATATAAGCAGTCACACTTGACAGTGACAGGATGCAGTCAGCAATCATAATAACGAAAGGGAAAAGAACTAATGGACACTGTAATATGGTTATGTGGGTAGAATAGGGAGAACCTGGTCTCTGGAAGGATATGGGAAGATTATTATCAGATTGCAGCATGTGTGCGCAGACCTGTTTTTAACATGCACCACTGGCAGTGTAATGAGCTACATTGTATAAAGCCCCATTTACACAATACAATTTTTTGTGCGATTCAATCGGATCGAATTCGACTGATCGATTAAATCCGACATGTCCGATCGGGATTTGATTCGATCAGTGATGTGCTCAATTTGCCATTGTTTTGCAATGACATTTGACCAGACCACACTATCGAATTGAACCAAATCCCGATCGGACATGTCGGATTTAATCGATCAATCGAATTCGATCTGATCGAATCACACAAAAAAATTGCATCGTGTAGATGGGGCTTTAAACACCGTTATAGTAAAAGATGCAATCCAGATAGGTAATTTCATGAATGATTTATTCATGAAATACATAATTTAGCATGTTTAATTCCCCCTCATTTGTGTCTAATCACAGGTTGTAATCTGATCTCTCCCCTGTCTTAGCTCAACCACTAAGCTAAAGAGGAATATAGCTATCATGATGGCCATGCTCGGGGTTTCCCCTGATATGTAAATATGTATGATATGTAAATATATGCAAACAGTGGCCACTGGATCAATGGACAGAGCTACCAGGAGAAGGAGTGTAATGGCACTAGGCGACAGCTAGGAAACTGGTGTCATTCGCCAGAATGGAACAGGAGGGATTGTGGGAGGTACTGTTCTCGGATGGGCATGAACAAAAGAGGAGATGTGGGGGGTACTTAACATAGTGATGGCATGCGCTTCCAGGCCCTGATGAGTCACTGGAAGTGAGGAAACATGTACAAGCTGTTACAGGAAACCAACATCCTCCAGTGGTAGACAGGTTATGTGCATGCTAGGTGTGCATTTTATCCCACAAGTGGGGCTTGTACTCTCTTGCAGGTAGGCACTTATCTGTTTTTAAGTAGCGCTGCTCATTTCTTTGCTAGTTCGAGTAACCTGCAGAACGTTGGAGACTTCCAGGAAGGTGGAGGGTGATCTTGTGAGATACGTTTGTTTAGAAATGACAGCTGTGTGAACTAATATATGCCCAAACCCACCTGTGCAGCCAGTGAGTAGGGACATAAAGGGGAGCTCCCCATACAGTCTCTTGTGTATGGCGGTGATGTTTTGGCTGGAAAGTATTACACTACATTAGTGTTTTCTTGCTTTGAGGTTTTTTCCTTATATACCGGGAGCAAAAAAGGATCTGCACTGAAGGATACGCTGTCACAATTGAACTGATATTGCATAACCTATGTGATGGAACTGAACTATATTACTGTGCAACGAATAGTAACAACAGTATCGGTGCCTTATTTATCATATATAGTGTGATGGAGAAAGAGTGCAATAATTAGCTTAAAGGGAAGGTTCAGGGACACCTTAAAAAAATAAAAATCGATATCCATTTACCTGGGGCTTCCTCCAGCCCGTGGCAGGCAGGAGGTGCCCTCGCCGCCGCTCCAGAGGCTTCCGGTCGTCTTCGGTGGCCGACCCGACCTGGCCAGGCCGGCTGCCAGGTCGGGCTCTTCTGCGCTCCAAGGACGGGCTCTTCTGCATCCCACGCGGGCGGACTGACGTCATCGGACGTCCGCCGGGCTGTACTGCGCAGGCGCAGAACTACTGCGCCTGCGCAGTACAGCCCGGCGGACGTCCGATGACGTCAGCGCGCCGGCGTGGGACACAGAAGTGCCGGGCCTTGGAGCACAGAAGAGCCCGACCTGGCAGCCGGCCTGGCCAGGTCGGGTCGGCCACCGAAGACGACCGGAAGCCTCTGGAGCGGCGGCGAGGGCACCTCTTGCCTGCCACGGGCTGGAGGAAGCCCCAGGTAAGTGGATATCGATTTTTATTTCAAGGTGTCCCTGAACCTTCCCTTTAATGTTTGCTTAAAATGAATACAATAAGACAGGGTAAATTTACAAATGCAAAAAAGCAGCGAATAATGAAAAAAAAGTGAACCCTGATAAAAAGGATCCCTTTAGGTGACACATCACCAGCAGCAAGCAAGATGAGGAAGGAGAGTGTGAAAAAGTGAGCGTGTGATTTAGCCTGTGGCCTAAGTTTGTTTGGAGTCAAAGTGAAGGGAGTGTGAGGTTAAGAACAACAGAAGTTCATGGGAGGAGAGAAGCAGGGAGGAGAGCCAAGGCAGGAAGCTGAGATGTAGAGTTATGATTTATTAGGCGGATAAAAAATGTGCTAAACTGTTTGTAAATGCTTCATAGAAAGCAAAATACTGTAAAGAGTGAGAGGAACATGCTGCGAGTGTGTGCAGCAAACATAAGAATGCTATGTACAGAGCAGTACCTGCTGCTGGCATGTTACATATGGTGAATTAACAACTACTGTACAATTCAAACATCACTTTTAGAAGAACCACACAAGAGCCAGCAGCTGGAGCTGACTAAGGGTATAATTTAAATACAGACAGCCAGGATAAATCCAAAAGACTCTTTATATTTGATTTGACTATTAGACATACACAGCAGAGGGATTAACTAATACAATAGCAAGCACGATGCAGGGGATTTGTAATTGACACCAGAAACCAAAAATCATATTTATTACTATAGTTAAACATTAAAGGAAATGTTAAATGAATGGTAATACAGTGGCCAGATACTTACCTCGGGCTTCTTCCAGGTCTCTCACCATCACTCTGCTCTGCACTGTTCCTCCACTGTCCGCCACCAAACGCTGCATACTCGACCCCATGCTGCGCTCCACCTCCATATCCCTCTCACGGCCGGGAGCATTCAGCACTCGCGCAGTAAGTAAAAATTGCTTGTGCGTATGCACAGTATTCTCCCGGTCCTAATAGAACGATCAAGGAGGTGCATGGCCGTGCCACACATGCACAGTAGAATCTGGCTGAGTTGTCCAGCTTTTGAAGAGGGGTAGCAAGGAATGGAAGAGCAGCGCGGAATGATGGGGATGGACCAGAATTACTTCAGAGGACTGGAAGAAGCCCTAGGTAAGTAACTAGCCATATTATATTTCCCTTTAAGTGCACTCAGCAGCAGTGTGTTTTTACATTTTTAAAAAAAGGTTTATGTTGTGGTGTGCCAGTGGGGGTGTAGGGGTCGGGGGAGCATCATACTTACCTAGGGTGTGCTGAACCTCTGGCCCCGACCTGTCTTGAAACCTCCATCTTCTTATCCCATTTGCAGTCCTCTGCAGCTTGTATGGGGATATGTACTTCCCGGTTGGGGCACACACGCATGCTGGGAGGTGTAGTCCAGTTAGATGCGAGTAGAGCTTGCACACATGACACAGCCAGGAAGTAGAAATTCCCGCACAAGCTGTAGACAGGAGAAGAAGGTGGAGGATCCAAGATAGGACGGAGGACAGAGGATCAGCACCCCCTAGGTAAGTAATGGTTCTCTCCCTGACCCCAGCAGCACTCCACAGTATATGAACCGCCCATATGAGGACATTCATTTTTAAAAAAAGTAAAAATACACTGCTCAGTGCCCTAAAACATTCCCTTTAAACCCTTCACATACTACAAAGGAAAATGAAAGAAGAAACCTTTTTGCACATTCATCACCAGTAGGAGAAGTTGTTAATTTATGATGTAGAAACACATATGTCACTCAGAATTTTGCCTTACTTATTGTCAACAGAATACATAAGGGGCATATAAAAGGGGAGTTTCATAATATGTAAACCTGACGAAGGCTTCAAGGCCGAAAGCTTGTTCATTCTTATTCATTTGTAGTTAGCCAATAAATGGTATCATCCTGATTTAAAACTTCTTATTTATGTATGTGTACAAATGAACAGAAACAGCAGATGAGGAATCAGACAGCTTTATGATGACTCCAAAAAGAGTTTGAAAATATAATAAGATTCACAAAATTATTGTCTTATAGTTTAAAGGGAACCTTAACTGAACGGGGGTAAAGAGTTTCACTTACCTGGGGCTATTACCAGCCCCCTGCAGCAGTCATGTGCCCTCTGAGCCGCTCTGGAATCCTCCGGTCCCCCGCTGTCACTTAGTTTCGTTTTTGACGACTCACAAGTCGGCCGGCCGCCATGCGTATTATTGGACGCATTCCCTACGGCAATTAGAGCTGTTGTGGACCGCAACGCGTACAAAAATACGCGTTGCCGCATATCTACGTGTGCGGAATGCGGCAACGCGTATTTTTGTACGCTTTGTGGTCCGCAACAGCTCTAATTGCAGTAGGGAATGCGTCCAATAATACGCATGGCGGCCGGCCGACTGGTGAGTTGTCAAAAACGAAACTAAGTGACAGCGGGGGACCGGAGGATTCCAGAGCAGCTCCGAGGGCACAGGACTGCTGCAGGGGGCTGGCAATAGCCCCAGGTAAGTGAAACTCTTTACCCCCGTTCAGTTAAGGTTCCCTTTAAGGCAACTTAAATGCTAAGATCGGTAAAGAGAAAATATACCAGGAGTCATGGGTAAATAACCTCCATGAAGGAAATCAGATGTAATTGCAGGAGACTTGTCCAATTAGCCTCACTGAACAACTTATGGAATAACTAGGACCTATTATCCCCATGGAGCCACATGAACTATTCCTGGCACTGATGAAAGCATTACAATAGTCCATGTGTTAGTACCAAAGATGTGGACTACCTCCATAGAAGATGTAAAGATATACACAGTGAATAGTGTATTTGATCACTATCTTGCAAAAGCCAGATTTCAACACAGAATTTCTAAAGTAAATTAAGGAAAGACGCGGAAATATTAAAGTAGAAATTATTAGAAGGTGGAATGTAAGTAGGATTTATAATTTATAATAAAAGGAAAGAATATCAACAGAAAGTTAATGACTACTGCTGTCCACTGTGCTTTAAGACAATATAAAAATAACAAGGAATGAGTGGCTCCATGGGAAATGTCAGTAGGTGACTGAATTAAATAATTTGAGGGAGAAGTGTAACATCAATTAAAAATTATGGAAAAATATAAGGAAACCAATAAAATCTGTTGTTGAATTCTTATAAAGAAAGAAAGATAAACTGGTAGAATATAACAATGAATGTAATAATAAATAACAAAAACAAAACAACAAAAGATAAAACACAATGATTAAAAAAAACAACAACTAAAGAATAAATATTACATAAGCGGATATCAACTGAGCACAATGACATTTAAAGATACCACTGGAAGAACGTTAAATGACATTATGGATGTAAAGAGGAGATGAAAATAATGTTTTGAACCCTTACTATCAGCAGAAATAGCATAACATAGGAAGAAGAAAGCCAAAGATCTGGTGTCCATGTTTGTAAAGGAACCAGGACATAAAGAAACAGTTCAGGTAATAAAAAAAACTCAAAGATCACCTGGAAGAGACAAATTAGCTGCAGAGTAGGGATGCTCGGAAAATTCCGCGGAATTATAAATTCCGTGATTCCGGCCGGAATTAGGTTAATTCCGATAGTCAAATCGGAATTCCTATACCTCTCAAAGGGAATTCCGCGGAAATTTTCTCTCCTCCTCCTCCTCCTCCATCCATCCATCCATCCATCTCATGCAGTAGGGAATTGCAGATTTTCAAAACAGCTTATATACCATAGCTGGGATTTGAACCCAGGACCTAGTGTGTAGTAGGTATCTGTCTTACCCTCTAGACCATGACCCACACTACATGCTAAAGCTGGCGGTAGCATAAACCATACTTCCATTATGATCAATTCGATAGAAAAAGTAGCATGATTAAGGATTTGTACTTTTTGAAAAGCATGCTTATATACCATAGCTGGGATTTGAACCCAGAACCTAGTGTGTAGTAGGTATCTGTCTTACCCTCTAGACCATGACCCACACTACATGCTAAAGCTGGCGGTAGCATAAACCATACTTCCATTATGATCAATTCGATAGAAAAAGTAGCATGATTAAGGATTTGTACTTTTTGAAAAGCATGCTTATATACCATAGCTGGGATTTGAACCCAGGACCTAGTGTGTAGTAGGTATCTGTCTTACCCTCTAGACCAGGGGTCCCCAAACATTTTGGGTTGAGGGCCGGGTCAACATACTTCAGACCGCTGGTGGGCCGGAGTAAACATAAAATGATGTAGAAGTCTTTGCGGACCAGACAGTGAAGCATACCCAGGTGACAATCTGCAAGCAAATTGGACAGCAGTGTCACCTGATGTGGAATTTGATTGGAAACCAGCAAAATTTCTGCTTTCTGGCTTCCATGTGGATGGGGGGTGCTGCACTGCTATTCCATATGTGGACCACCAATATTTAAAGATGTAGCTGACTGCATTTATAAGCAATACATTTTCTGTGTGGGGGGCCGGTAAGAAAGCCTTAGGGGGCCACATTCGGCCCGCGGGCCTTAGTTTGAGGACCACTGCTCTAGACCATCAACCACACTCAGGGCCAGGCTTTAGCATGTAGTGTGGTCAGAGGTGGGACAAGGTCCTTCAGCACCCAAGGCTGAGACAGCAAAGTGCGCCCCCCATCCCTCCCACCCCAGCTGTCACACACTGATTGCTATTACACTAAGAGGTGCCCCAGGGCCCCCACCCCCAACACCTTAATCTCTACTTATCTGGCTTGCTGTCGCTGCCATGTATCACCTTTTCTTATTTCTTTCTGCTTCAAACACAATTGGGAATGACAGCTGAATGAATTGTGCACCCCCTCCTACACTGTGCCCTGAGGCTGCAGCCTCTCCAGCCTCAGCCTTACTAGTGGGTAAGAAAGATACCTACTACCATGCAGTGTGGTTCATGGTCTAGAGGGTAAGACAGATACCTACTACACACTAGGTCCTGGGTTCAAATCCCAGCTATGGTATATAGGCATGCTTTTCAAAAAGTACAAATCCTTAATCATGCTACTTTTTCTATCGAATTGATCATAATGGAAGTATGGTTTATGCTACCGCCAGCTTTAGCATGTAGTGTGGGTCATGGTCTAGAGGGTAAGACAGATACCTTCTACACACTAGGTTCTGGGTTCAAATCCCAGCTATGGTATATAAGCTGTTTTGAAAATCTGCAATTCCCTACTGCATGAGATGGATGGGAGGAGAGAGAGATTGAGATTGAGAGAGAGATTTTAAAATTTTTCCGACGGAATTCCGTATAAATCGGAATTCCGCGGAACTGCCCCGGTATACCGTCGGAATGGAACGGTAACAGAATTTCTATTTGTCGGAATGCGGAATTGTGCCGGAAACGGAAATCGGCTATTCCGACCATGCCTGCTGCAGAGCTTATAAGGTGGTGTTTTGAAGAAGATACATCAAAACACACACCAGCTTATGCTTGAAGTGTGGAGAGAAGAGTAGGTTCCACATGTATGGAAGGTGGGTGTCATCCAATCCATTTACAAGAAAAGAGAAAAGCTGGAATGAAGTAATTACTGAAGTATTCCATTTTTAAATGTTACATAGAAAATTCTCTTTAGTTAAATTAGAAAGGGGTAATATTCAGAGCAAATTCTTAGGGAATGCCAACGTGGATTTGACCATACCAGTTTCACTCTAGATCTTATTGTTACTGTTAGGAACATCAATGAAAAATTATTTGAGTATACCAACGACTAACATAGTAGAGACATGTTGTTTTCTAACAAGCTTTTAACAAAACTAAAAGGAAAAAGATGTTTCAACACTCAGCAACACTAGGCAATCCCAGAAGCTGTTAGATCTAATTATAGCTACTCTTGCTGTATCTAGAGCTGCTAAACAGATACAATGAGACCTTTCAGAGACCTTCAATATAAATTGTGCAGTTAGGCCTTCATTGTACTTCATTGTACTATTCATTGTACTATTCTTTTGGCCACCCAGCTTTCATCCATCTAATCGATAAAGTGTTGAAAATGATACCTTTGATCCAGTACGGAGTTTGACTTATCTTGGATGTAGAATTAATGAAACAAGTTATGTCACTGAAGAGATTAATGCTTGAATTCATAGTGATGACAAATGCAGCCTACCATGCTTATAAACCTCTAATGAAAAGCAGATTACTTGATCAGCAATCAAAGCTTAATATTTATACTACCACAATAAAGTTAGTAGTAACGTACTGTATGTATAAGGAACCTGCCTGTAGTTGATAATGTTACTACTGAGACCCAGGCGGAATCCGTCGCTTCCAGGTCTCAGCGCTTGTTCCCCGCTGATGATGCAGCTGCTGGAACGCAGGCCGCACATTCTGATAGGTGGAGGGCACGTTCCCAGTACGCCCTCCGCAGATGTAAACAATAGTCAGCTGACTACGGTCAGCTGACAGCGCGGTGTCAACTGACGCTACAGCTGACACCAAGGTAGGTATACCGCTGTGTGATTGGCTGTGCGGAGTGTGGACGGCCACTGATTGGATGAAAGTTGTGTTTAAGCTTGCAGAGTGCTCCCAGTCATTGCCTGTGATAAGCATAGCTAGTTGCTGGTGTGCACTCACATTGTTTAAATTACTGGAAATCAACCTTGGCTTGTATTTTACCTTTTCTTGTCTGCTGTTACTAATCCTTCTTTTGATAACTGGAAACTCTTGCCTGCTGCCTGGACCGACCTCTGCCTGTTACTATTACGCAAGATACAAGACAGAAATGGAATGTGTAGAACTAGAATGATCCCCAAAATAGAGCAATTAATAGATGTGCCAGATATGGTAAGAAATTAGAATTTAAAAATCTCAAAGATTTGATAGATTGGGCAAAAGATTGGGCAAAAATACCCGTGGAGACATGCAAAAAGCTTGTCGGTCTGCAATTATACGAAGCATTTGATTGTTGTAATAACCAATAAAGGCTTTTCTATTGATTATTTAGAAGGGTATGAATAATTTTGGACTGGACCCTTTTTGCTCAAATGTAAATAAAAGCTGAGAAATGTTTTTTTGCCACAATAATGCCTCTTGTACATTGTCTTATTATCCTTTGGGAGACACCTATGTAATTTTATGACATGTCAAATATGTCAAAATATGTCAAAATGACTTGCTGGTTGAATATAAGTAACTTTAAGTCAAAATTTGTCAGGGGTATAAATAATTATGGGCAGCACTGTATATATATATATATATATATATATATATATATATATATATATATATATATATATATATATATATATATATATATATATATATATATACACAGCGGCTTGCAAAAGTATTCGGCCCCCTTGAAGTTTTCCACATTTTGTCTCATTACTGCCACAAACATAAATCAATTTTATTGGAATTCCACGTGAAAGACTAATTCAAAGTGGTGTACATGTGAGGAATGGTACAAAAATCATACTTGATTTCAAACATTTTTTTTACAAATAAATAACTGCAAAGTGGGGTGTGCGTAATTATTCAGCCCCCTGAGTCAATACTTTGTAGAATCACGTTTTGCTGCAATTACAGCTGCCAGTCTTTTAGGGTATGTCTCTACCAGCTTTGCACATCTAGAGACTGAAATCCTTGCCCATTCTTCTTTGCAAAACAGCTTCAGCTCAGTCAGATTAGATGGACAGCGTTTGTGAACAGCAGTTTTCAGATATTGCCACAAATTCTCGATTGGATGTAGATCTGGACTTTGACTGGGCCATTCTAACACATAGATATGTTTTGTTTTAAACCATTCCATTGTTGCCCTGGCTTTATGTTTAGGGTCGTTGTCCTGCTGGAAGGTGAACCTTCACCTCAGTCTCAAGTCTTTTGCAGACTCCAAGAGGTTTTCCTCCAAGATTGACCTGTATTTGGCTCCATCCATCTTTCCATCAACTCTGACCAGCTTCCCTGTCCCTGCTGAAAAGAAGCACCCCCAGAGCATGATGCTGCCACCACCATATTTGACAGTGGGGATGGTGTGTTCTGAGTGATGTGCAGTGTTAGTTTACCGTCACACATAGCGTTTTGCATTTTGGCCAAAAAGTTCCATTTTGGTCTCATCTGACCAGAGCACCTTCTTCCACATGTTTGCTGTGTCCCCCACATGGCTTGCAAACGGGATTTCCTATGCTTTTCTGTTCACAATGGCTTTCTTCTTGCCACTCTTCCATAAAGGTCAATTTTGTGCAGTGCACGACTAATAGTTGTCCTACGGACAGATTTCCCCACCTGAGCTGTAGATCTCTGCAGCTCGTCCAGAGTCACCATGGGCCTCTTGACTGCATTTCTGATCAGCGCTCTTCTTGTTTATCCTGTGAGTTTAGGTGGACGGCCTTGTTATGGTAGGTTTACAGTTGTGCCATACTCCTTCCATTTCTGAATGATCGCTTGAACAGTGCTCCGTGGGATGTTCAAGGCTTTGGAAATCTTTTAGTAGCCTAAGCCTGCTTTAAATTTCTCAATAACTTTATCCCTGACCTGTCTGGTGTGTTCTTTGGACTTCATGGTGTTGTTGCTCCCAATATTCTTATACAACCTCTGAGGCCATCACAGAGCAGCTGTATTTGTACTGACATTAGATTACACACTGGTGCACTCTATTTAGTCATTAGCACTCATCAGGCAATGTCTATTGGCAACTGACTGCACTCTGACCAAAGGGGGCTGAATAATTACGCACACCCCACTTTGCAGTTATTGATTTTTAAAAGATGTTTGGAATCATGTATGATTTTCGTTCCACTTCTCACGTGTACACCACTTTGTATTGGTCTTTCACGTGGAATTCCAATAAAATTGATTCATGTTTGTGGCAGTAATATGACAAAATGTGGAAAACTTCGAGGGGGCCGAATACTTTTGCAAGCCACTATATATATATATATATATATATATATATATATATATATATATATATATATATATATATATATATACACTATATATATATATATATATATATATATATATATTCTGCTTATAATCCATATATTATTGTCTCCTGATGAACCATATTCTTATAGCTTTGTATGGCATTCTGCAGTGCAGGCAGATCTAGGTTCTTTCTTTTGGCCTCTGAGGAAGCTTTGTCTTAAAGCGAAACAGCTGTCAGGCCTCCCTCACCCCCACTGTATACCCTGATGTGTCTTCCCACCGTGGATTAAAGGTATATCTTTTGCAGCTCAGTGCCTTCATCCTCCTTCTTGCCATAATACAGGCAGATCTAGCAGTGGCAGCGGTTCAATCCGTATTACACAAGATTTCTGCTGAAAATACTACCAGTAATAAGTAGTAGAGGTTTAACACCCATCAGGTTGAGCGAAGAAAAGAGGAAAACTATTAATGGGTAAAAAAAAAAAATCTGTACTTTGGGGCTGATATGGCTAAAAAATTCATTTGAATTTTATGTAGTAAACTACTGCCATTTTTCATAACATAGTCTCCAAAGTGGAAAATACATTTATATTAGTTATTTTTTTTATCTTTTTAAATATTCTTGTTAAAAAATACATTGTTCTTGTTAAAAAAAAAATCTAAATTTTCCACCAAAATGTATACATTGGCAAGGTAATACTTAACTTTTCCTATGCTTGACATATGCATGGGTTTTAAAAAATGTATTAAACTTTTGTGTTATCAATAAAGCAGAATGTGATAAATTGCCAAGTGCAAATATTCACCAAAAATGGTGTGACACGCTTTACAAATATCAGATAAACAGTTGGAATACACAGAAACATACTTTTATAGGCTGTCTAATGTCAAAAAAGCATAATTTTATTTGAAGCCAGAAAAACCCACAGCACACATTTTTTTTAATGATAAAACCACACCTGCACTCATTAGTGTCAGAATTATGATGCCCATTTTGTGAAATCATTTTGTAAGGGTCTTATGTTCCTATAGTCCACAAAGATTTAACTCATCCCTCTTCAGTGCCACCTAACAGCTGTGCAAGGCAGTTTTCACATGTAGAGTATGTGAGAAATGTCTGCATGTCCAACATCACCATGAGATCGCTGGAGCGTCCTGTCCTTGCCTGCGTGGACATGGGAGAAGGATTACTGGCAGTGGTACCTTAATTGCGTTGTGTTGTGACATCACCCTTAAAAGCATTGTAAAGCATAGTTGCCAGCTTGTTCTGCAAGTACTGCATCCTTTCTGCCGTCGTGATTTGGAAACATATCCGCCATTTTATGCCTATACCGACGGTCTAGTAGCGTGGCCACCCAGTACAACTCATTCCCCTTGAGTTTTTTTTTATACGTGGGTCCCTCAACAGGCTGGACAGCATGAAAGACGCCATCTGTACAAATTTTGGATCCAGACATACTATCTATCCATCTTCTCTTCCTCTTCCTCAGTGACATCAGGTAAGTTCTCCTCCTCCCCCCAGCCACAAACAATACCACGGGAATGTTGAGCAGCACAAGCCCCCTGCGACACCTGCTGTGGTTGCTCTTCTGCCGCCTCCTCATCCTCCAAAAAAACCCACCTTCCTCATCATCTGAGTCTGGATCCTCTTCCCCACACGACTCTACCTCCTTCTCCTCCTCCCCCCTCTGTTCTGCCGCAGGTGTTGAGGAAACATCTAGTTCTGATGAGAATTGATCCCACAACTTTTCCTCCTGTTCCTGTTCCTGTCCACGCTCATCCACAGCTTGATCCACCACTCTACTCACGGCACACTCCAGGAAGAAAGCATACGGGATCAAGTCGCTGATGGCGCCTTCACTGCGACTCACCATGTTTGTCACCTCCTCAAACGGCCGCATAAGCCTGCAGGCATTTCGCATGAGTGTCCAGTTCTTTGCCCAGAACATCCCCATCTCCCCAGACTGTGTCCTTCTACTGTAGTTGTAGAGATACTGGGTGATGGCTTTCTCCTGTTGTAGCAGGCGGTCGAACATCAGCAGGGTCAAATTTCAGCGAGTCGGGCTATCGCAAATCAAGCATCTCAACAGCAAGTTGCTTCTCCTCTGAATATCCGCAAAGCGTGCCATGGCCATGTAAGACCGCCTGAAATGCCCACACAACTTCCTGGCCTGCTTCAGGACGTCATGTAAGCCTCGGTACTTAGACACAAATCTCTGAATGATGAGATTCAGCACATGTGCCATGCAGGGGACATGTGTCAACTTTCCCAAATTCAAAGCCGAAATTAGATTGCTGCTGTTGTCACACACCACGTTGCCGATTTCCAGTTGGTGCGGGGTCAGCCACTGATCCACCTGTCTGTTAAGAGCAGCCAGGAGAGCTGCTCCAGTGTGACTCTCCGCTTTGAGGCAAGACATGTCTAATATGACCTGACACCGTCGTACCTGGCATGCAGGCCCTGGGGAGCTGGGACTGTGTAGCTGGAGAGGAGATCGCAGCACCAGTAGAGTTCAACTGCCACTTAGCCAAGGAGGAGGACGAAAGCGAAGAGGATGCTGCAGGAGAAGAGGAAATGGCAGCAGGCCTGCCTGCAAGCTGTGGAGGTGTCACAAGTAGGTCCGCTGCACAGCCACGTACTCCCTGCTTGTCAGCGATCACCAGGTTGTCCCAATGGGCTGTGTACGTAATGAACCTGCCCTGACCGTGCTTGGCAGACCAGGCATTCGTGGTCAGATATACCCTTGACCCAACGCTGTGTGCCAGAGATGACACCACTTGCCTCTCAACTTCATGGTACAGTTTGGGTATCGCCTTTTTAGAGAAATAATTGCGGCCTGGTATCTTCCACTGCGATGTCCCAATGGCCACAAATTTACAGAAGGTCTCAGAGTCCATTAGCTCACGTGGTTAGATGGGTGCACTGAACAACAGATAGGTATATGCAGTGATGGGTATTACAAATGTGCACCTGTCACACACACGTACTGTGAACAGGTACAGTGACTGGTGGTATTAAATATCTCACTGCGTGCGCTCACGTAGGTAGGTGGGTGCACTGAACAACAGGTTGGTATATGCAGTGATGGGTATTACAAACGTGCACCTGTCACAGTCACGTACCGTGAACAGGTACAGTGACGGGTGGTATTAAATATCACACTGCCCACGCTGGGTAGGTGGGTGCACTAAACAACAGGTAGGTAGGTATATGCAGTGCTGCTGGGTATTACAAATGTGCACCTGTCACACACACACACACACACACACACGTACCGTGAACAGGTGCAATGACTGGTGGTATTAACAATGCGTGCGCTCACGTAGGTATGTATGTAGGTAGGTGGGCTAAACGGTGAACAGGTGCAGTGATTGGGATTACAAATGTGCAGCTGCCTGTCACACACACAGTTAGTCACTGAATGTGCTGGGCCTGGCAGTGGCACAGTAGGAATTACCAAGGCTGTCTATGCAACACAAGTGTCTGTGGGGGACACACACACAAAAAAAAAAAGATCACAAGAACAAGATTATCTCTCAAAAGAGCTGTTAAGGGGTGCTTTTTTAGCAATAAGAATCGGCAAGGCGCTAGCTAACAAGCCTACAAGAGCCTAACTAAGCTTTCCCTGTGTGAGTCTGCAGCAGCTCTCCCTTCTCTAATTAATGCAGGCACACGAGTGAGTCCAATGCCTGACGCTGCCTGCATTTTATAAGGGGGAGAGGATGGCCTCCAGGAGGGAGTGTAGCCTGACTGGCTACAATTGGCCTGCTGACAGTGAAGTAGAGGGTCAAAGTTGACCCTAATGATGTACTATGGGGGCAAATTGAACTTCCGGAAAAGTTCTCCGCAATTGCAAACCCCGGAAGTTTGCCTGGAACCGTTCGCCGGCGAACCGCTTGGGCCATCTCTAGTTACGACCTCTGCACTTCCTATTGCTACGCCACTGGGCAGAGCCATGTGAGCCAGTCAGGAGACAATTTCATTGGCTCCTGGCCATGTCTATCAATGTAAGCCACTCCCATTGACTTACATTGATAGACACGGTCAGGAGCCTATGAAAGCGGCTCTTGACCGGTTCAGATGACTCTGCCGTCATAGAGACGGCAGAGTCTATGTCTTGAGGATCCCAGCATGCGGCAATGATGGGTATGCACGGCGATTCATCAGGATTCCGTCGTTCTTGTACCAGCGGTCTCTGGTCCTTAAGGGGGCAGAGACCGCTGGTACTTAAGTGGTTAAATAATGTAGTCTATTGTAGAGGAAAGCGTGTCAACAGAACCTAGAACTAATTACTAAGAAAAACTGAATAACAATATTGCCAATGAAAATGTGTTTCGTTTTGAATACATCTCAGTTTAGAGATAAGAATAGCCTAACCAGATATGATCAGTCATCCTAATTTAGTATTTGAAGTACATGGAATCCAATACCGCAACAATCATTTGCCCCATAAAAGAGTATTGTTTATTAAATTATAATGAATTACACGTTCTGTGTATCTCACATTCTGAGAAAAGGACGAGCATCAATAATTGAAGCAGCTAGCTTTTAAAGTAACAGCACGGATACATCAATTTATCTATTACACCGTAAATTTGCTATACCCGAGCCTCATAGTTACATAGATAGCTATTATTGACATTTATAATTCCTGCTGTACATACAGATAATTCATGCTTTTAAGGGCTGATCTAACATTTTGCATGTTCGTGAATAAAGCTCATGGGAATACTTCCACTTAGAAGCATAAACTGCTAGCAGCGATATTTTATTTCGAATAAAGGACAATGACCTTCGAGAGGAACTTCAAAGCATCTAGTGTAGAACAATTACCTTTGTGTATATTGTAGAGACATTGTGATCTCTTGGAATCTGTTGACCTCATAAAAGCATACAGAACAAAAAAAAACAAACATTTACATGCAATGTACTGCTGGGGTTGGGATGTGCTACTGAAATACATATATGGAATATAAGAGGGCATGGGTGAAATAATGAAATAGAATTTGCCCATCATTTGGCAAAAAATGTTTTTGAAAATAACATAAAAGCTGCATTTGCTGATCTCAGTCTAGAAATGTGAATTGTTCAGCTGTGATCTTGATCTCTTGACTTCAGTAGTTCTGAGTCACAACCCAGGGAAGAGCATACAGCCAATATAGCCGGAGAGGCATACTTACTCTGGACAAAAATTATTAACAGCAGAAGATCACCATGACAACCTACCAGTCATCTTCAAAATGAAGTCAATAATGGTGGTTTTCATTATCTCTTACTGTAGGTCCACTTTCAGACCCCATAAGCAGTAAATGAATTTGTAGGCTGGAGATCTCCTTCTGCATTGGCTTTTCAGTCTCAATTAAGGAGCGGGAAGGCTCTGGTTCCTATAGAGCCCCTGATCTATAGGAACCAGAGCCTTCCCTCTCCTTAGTTGAGTATGTTAAAGAGAGACTTCAGTCTCTCTTTAACCAAGTACATGCTGTTGTAACACATAACAGCATAAAACCATGAATACTTATAGCTAATGACAAGTTTAAAGGCAGAGAGACTGAAAAGCCAATGCAGAAGGAGATCTCTAGCCTACAAATTCATTTACTGCTTATGGGGTCTGAAAGTGGGTCAGGAACCTTTCTGGCTGAGAGAGCCATTAACACCACATATTTTAAAATGCAATTCCATGAGAGCCATACAGTATGTTTCAAACTGGGACAGTAGAGCTCACCTCCCTGTTGCCATGCTGATGTTTATACAGTTGATCCGCCGGGCAGCGGAAGTGTCAGACACGTCTTCAGCTTTTCTTGGGTTTCAGCAACATCAGCAATTTCCCTGAGAGCCAGACAGGAGAAATGCCGACTAACAGCTTGTACAATTAGCTAGCTGACTTGGGGGGTTGATTCACTTTGTAGGACGAGATCACTGCACTTTGGCCCAATAGGTTGCCTGTCCAGTTACAGGCAGCCTATTGGGCCAGTCAAAGTGCGGGTATCTCATTCTACAAAGTCACTGGACCTGACAGGGCCCAGAGTGGGACAATGGAGGCAGCCATATGTTTTGGGGTAGTGCAAGTAAGTTAGTAGTGTATGCTACAGCAGTAGCGTGCACTACTTTGAAAATGTTAATTGCGCTGCCACACTAAGTTGGGCTGCTTGAGCAGTGTAGCTCAGTGAATCAACCCCTACTGATTTGTATGTGAGCCAGATGTAGCCATCAAAAGAGCCACATCTGGCTCCCGAGCTATAGGTTCCCTATGCCCACTATAGAGCCTTGGCGTTCCTCCTACGGTCCCTGCTTTCAAGCACTGGATACCCTGCTGTGGGAGGCTTCGGCCCGAATGCACACAAAGACAGCCGCTTTGTACTGCGCATGCGCAAGTGCACGAGAATGTGTGTTCGCCCATGCGCAGTATGGAGCAGCGCGTCTTTAAGAGCACTTGGGCTCCAGAAGATTGTGGAAGCCTTTCGCAGTGGCGGAAGTGAGCAGTCTTCTCATCTCCTCATCAGTCAGAGACTGCTAATGGGGGATCCAGTGCTGGAACACGGGGACCGTAGAAGGAACAGTAAGGATCTATAGGACTCCATAGGAGAGCCTTCACTTTCCTTAGGTGAGTATCTGTTTTTTCCCTTTAGTATTAATCACTTGATATCAAGAGATTTAAAGTGATCATGAACTAAGCATTTCTCCACATGGGCTGATCTCTACGATGGTCTAAATATTTAAAGGATATAATAGTATTAGTGCAGTGTCATCTCACCTTGCCTGCCAGAACTGACGGATCTACTGTTTCTGTTTCCCGGGGGCTGACATTTTGCTGTTTTCAAATTCTGGATATTGCCTCACTTGCCATGCTAATGTTGCTGATTCATATTTGACAGCTGCTGCAGGCACTAAAAGGTTATCCGTGCCTTTAATGTCTCAAAACAGGAGTTTAAACTACAGACTCAGATCAAGGTTAAGAAGTCAATCAGTACCTTACAGAGCTCACAGTGGGACTGAAAAGTGGAAACATTTCTTCGACTGAGAGAAATAAAAATTACCCATAACCATGGAACTACCTCTGTGCCAAGTTACAGCCCCCAACCCCACTGGTTCACAAGATAGAAAATCTAAGGTCGGCTGGCACACCAGTATCAATTTTCTGCATGTATATGTCTGCACTTTATCTGATGAAGGGGACCCTCCGTGGCCTCGAAACAATTGTCATGTTGTGCATGCAATAAGGAATAAATATCCTTGAAAATTGATACTGGTGTGCCAGCTGACCTTGGATTTTCTATATTACACTGATGTTGCTTTGCATCTAGGCTGTGCACCCAGCTTTGTACGGTAAGGTGCGCCTCTCCCAGACCTGACATTGCATGGTTCACAAGATAGATTCAATATACCCTGTCTCATGACCAGTGGGACTGCGGGCTGTAATTTAGCTCAGAGGTAGTTTGGGGGCTCCCCTCCCTACTATCAAAATTTGGAGCTATGAGTGCTGAGATATCCAGGCAATATCAACATATGCAAATCATGAATGAGCTGCAGGTGATGTGTAGGAGCAATGAGTGCTGAGATATCAACCCTTTAATATCAGACACAGCATCCCCATAACAACCTAGTAGAGAGTAGAGAAATGAAAAGCAATATACTGAAAATTGTGGTAAAGTTTTGACACAATTGGGTTTGCAATTCTTGTTTAGGGAACAACCGTTACTCCCTGAATGAGAACTGCAAACAGAGTTGCGGAAAAATAGCAGGGATTTTGCAGCGATTTTCAGCGTGAAACAGGGCCCTACGTGATCTGAATAAACTTGGGTACCTCTATAAGAAAAGAGGGGTGTATTCAACTAAATTAATAAAATAACCCCTCTAGCTCTGCGCGCCAGTGGTAAACATGATTGCTCCCATACTGCTTGAGGCACTTTTTTATACCACACTGACAGGGTAAGATGATTTTTTTTGTCTCTCTCTCTGTTGCTTAGCTCTTCTTCTGTTCTTCATCATAAAACACTCTTTTTTCCTTTGTTTCGTAAAGAAATAAAAAAAATCTCCTTACAGTTCCTCTTTAAGGTAAAGAATGTGTGACTATGAGCTCAAAAAAGACCTAAGCTCACATTATGCAATTGTACCTCTGGCCAAGTTTTCATTATCCACTACTTCTACTTTTCAGAATATATTCAACCTTTTACCTAAACTGTATGGAACAGATTTATGTGGGTATTTCTTGTTTAATCAAACCCATCACATTTGTTAAGTATACAGTCTCTTCAATAATTTGTTATAAAAAAAAAAAGAGTTAAACGCCGTACTTGCGCTCAACTACAGTTAAACTCTGTACATGCACTAAAAAACAAGTGATCCCTGATGCTGATGCAACAAATGATGTCTGATGGCAACATAGCCTGTTTGAATTCAACAATGGCACACCGGTCTACCAAATCAATCGTTAGTGGAAGCTCATATCTAAAGACCCAAACGTACGTAGCTAGCCAGATGTGAGCATTCTAAATGGAGTGATTGATAACCATTGTCTGATATGAAAGGATCCACCAAGATGTATCAGATACATGGATGATAATCATTGTCTTTTTGCATCCTTGTACTTTTTAGTTTCAACGATACTCAGCCAATCCATTGGCATACGAAAGGAATCGGCGCGGGAGACTGGCGCAGGAGAAGAATTGGCACAGGAGACTTGGGCGCAGGATACAGCCGGTATGGCTGATCCTGCTGCTGCACAAGTTCCCAGCTGCGTTAAATACTATAGTGGGGAATGAAATGATTTGACTTCCAGCAATTAGTGGTGCTCAAATACCCCTTTTTAAAATTCGAGTTTGGTCGAATTCGAATAGTAAATTATTCGAGGTCAGTCGAATATTCGAGTCGAATAAATTTTACTATTCGATTCGACCTCGGACTTCGAGCTCACTATTCGAGTCGGTATTCGAGCTCATTATTCGAGCTGACTATTCGAATTGGCCTTAAATAGCTTCCCAACACTTGTTTTGAGGGTTAATGATGCAAGAAACATATTTTTTTCCAAGTGACAACAGCAAGTGATTATGTGGGGATGTTCCTTTAAAAAAAAAAAAAGGTGAAAAGAGAAGTTGTGTCCAGAATTTTGTTCAGTACTGTATATACTTCTTCTTCTTCTTCTTCTTTATCTTCTATATCTTCTTCTTCTTCTTCTATATCTTCTTCTTCTTCTTCATCTTCTTCTTCTTCTTCTTCATCTTCTTCATCTTCATCTTCTTCATCTTCTTCATCTTCATCTTCTTCATCTTCTTCTTCATCTTCTTCATCTTCTTCATCTTCATCTTCTTCATCTTCTTCTTCATCTTCTTCATCTTCATCTTCTTCATCTTCTTCTTCTTCTTCTTCTTCTTCTTCTTCTTCTTCTTCTTCATCTTCTTCTTCATCTTCTTCATCTTCTTCTTCATCTTCTTCATCTTCATCTTCTTCATCTTCTTCTTCATCTTCTTCATCTTCTTCTTCTTCTTCTTATTCATCTTCTTCATCTTCTTCTTCTTCTTCTTCATCTTCTTCATCTTCATCTTCTTCTATATCGTCTTCTTCGTCACTTATTTCTCTTTTCATTTTTTTTTTTTTTAAAGAAATGCAGCTATTTTTGAGCGTAACAACAAATAGCTGGTGGCGCACGCATGTTGGAAGCGCCATTGTATGTGCTCCCTGGCAGTGGAAACACACAGACAGCAGGAGGTAAATTTAGCAGCAGGAGGAGGAGGATGAGTGTGTGGCAGCATGCAGTCAATGAGGCAGGCAGCGTGACATAATAGCCCTGGTACCTAGCGGTGATACCATGGCTGTAAATAAACACAACAGGAGGTCCCAGACAGCGGTCGTGCAGCCCACATTGTGTCCAATACACAACTGGGACAACACAGTTTTCAACCCGGGCACCTCAGAAAAATTAAACCTTTTTTTGTAATGGTTTTGTAGTTTTGGTTTTACAACCAATTACACAGATATATAGCTATTTTTTGACGTAATAGCTGGTGGCAGAGTGGCAGCAGAAGGTAAATCTGTGTACCCTGGCGGTGGGAAACACAGACAGACAGCAGCAGCAGCAGGAGGAGGAATGGAGGAGAGTAATTATGTGAGCAGCTATTGTTTGACGTAATAGCTGGTGGCAGTGTGGCAGCAGAAGGTAATTCTGTGTACCCTGGCAGTGGGAAACACAGACAGACAGCAGCAGCAGGAGGAATGGAGGAGTAGTGTGAGTGTGGCAGCAGGTAGGCAGCGTGACATAATAGCCCTGGTACCTAGCGGTGATACCAGGGCCGTAAATAAACACAACAGGAGGTCCCAGACAGCGGTCGTGCAGCCCACATTGTGTCCAATACACAACTGGGACAACACAGTTTTCAACCCGGGCACCTCAGAAAAATTAAACCTTTTTTTGTAATGGTTTTGTAGTTTTGGTTTTACAACCAATTACACAGATATATAGCTATTTTTTGACGTAATAGCTGGTGGCAGAGTGGCAGCAGAAGGTAAATCTGTGTACCCTGGCGGTGGGAAACACAGACAGACAGCAGCAGCAGCAGGAGGAGGAATGGAGGAGAGTAATTATGTGAGCAGCTATTGTTTGACGTAATAGCTGGTGGCAGTGTGGCAGCAGAAGGTAATTCTGTGTACCCTGGCAGTGGGAAACACAGACAGACAGCAGCAGCAGGAGGAATGGAGGAGTAGTGTGAGTGTGGCAGCAGGTAGGCAGCGTGACATAATAGCCCTGGTACCTAGCGGTGATACCAGGGCCGTAAATAAACACAACAGGAGGTCCCAGACAGCGGTCGTGCAGCCCACATTGTGTCCAATACACAACTGGGACAACACAGTTTTCAACCCGGGCACCTCAGAAAAATTAAACCTTTTTTTTTTTTTAATGGTTTTTTGGTTTTTGGTTTTACAACCAATTTAGCTATTTTTGGACGTAATAGCTGGTGGCAGAGTGGCAGCAGAAGAAGGTAATTCTGTGTACCCTGGCAGTGGGAAACACAGACAGACAGCAGCAGCAGGAGGAGGAATGGAGGAGTAGGCGAGCAGCTATTGTTTGACGTAATAGCTGGTGGCAGAGTGGCAGCAGAAGGTAAATCATCTGTGTACCCTGGCAGTGGGAAACACAGACAGACAGCAGCAGCAGCAGCAGGAGGAGGTATGGAGGAGCAGTGTGAGTGTGGCAGCAGGTAGGCAGCGTGACATTATAGCCCTGGTACCTAGCGGTGATACCAGGGCCGTAAATAAACACAACAGGAGGTCCCAGACAGCGGTCGTGCAGCCCACATTGTGTCCAATACACAACTGGAACAACACAGTTTTCAACCCGGGCACCTCAGAAAAATTAAACCTTTTTTTTTTTTAATGGTTTGTTTGGTTTCGGTTTTGCAACCAATATAGCTATTGTTTGACGTAATAGCTGGTGGCAGAGTGGCAGCAGAAGAAGGTCATTCTGTGTACCCTGGCAGTGGGAAACACAGACAGACAGCAGAAGGGCAGTACACAGCAGCCCACTGTAGGTGTGTGGCTGCAGGCGACGTAATAGTCAAAGTGAACCAGGCTGGCTTAGTGAGCAGGAGCCAGGAGGTGGTAAAGGGTGGTAAGGCACATTAACGATGGTTCCGGCAGCCAGTTCATGTCCCCCTCTCGCCGACAACAGGGGCCAGGAACTCGCCTTCCACCCACGCCTGGTTCATCTTGAGAAACGTCAGTCTGTCCACAGACTTGTGAGACAGACGTGAGCGTTTCTCGGTGACCACGCCACCAGCTGCACTGAAGCAGCGCTCGGACAGCACGCTGGAAGGGGGGCAGGACAGCACTTCCAGGGCGTACTGCGCTAGCTCGCTCCAGATCTCCATGCGCTTGACCCAATACTCCATGGGATCAACAGGGGCATCGCTGTCAAGCCCGCTGTACGACCCCATGTAGTCAGCCACCATGCGGGTCAGGCGCTGGCTGTGACCGGAGGAGGATGCTGCTGCATGCATCTCCTCTCTAGTCACTGCTGCCGGAGCCTCTACAGTCCTGTAGAGCTCGTGGCTGAGAGACAGCAGGTCTGTGGGGCGCTTGCTGCTGCTGGATGCAGGCACCTGCTGCTGCCTCTGTGCTGGCTGCTGGACAGTGGGGGTGGAAGGCTGGGGGAAGGCTTCCTCCAAGCGCTCAACAAGGGCCTGCTGCAAGCTCCTTATTTGTTGCGCTGGGTCTCCTCCTGCAGGCGGCAGGAACTGGCTCAACTTCCCCTTGAGGCGTGGGTCCAACATCATGCTGATCCAGATGTCCTCCCTCTGCTTCATCTGGATCACCCTGGGGTCCCTGCGCAGGCACGCCAGCATGTGCGCTGCCATTGGGAAGAGGCGGGCCACGTCTGCTGGCACATCGACGTCAGTGCTGTCCTCATCCTCCTCCTCTGCCGCCTCATCCTCTCTCCACCCCCGCACCAACTCAGCTGCGCTGTGCTGATCCCCCTCATCAGCAGCAAGGTCAGGGACCTCCACCAAGTCCTCCTCCTCCTCCCCCTCAGAGGTGGACTGCGCAGCTGGTTGCCGCTCCTGCTGGTCCAAGGCTGCCGCTCCCTGTTCCAGCAAACCATCGAGGGCCCTGTTCAGCAGAGAAACCAGGGGCACCCACTCGCAGACCATAGCATGGTCCCTGCTCACCATGTTTGTGGCCTGCAGGAAGGGAGCCAGCACAAAGCACACCTGCTGCATGTGCCTCCAGTCATCATCGGGGACGATGGACGGGATGTTGCTGGTCTTGTCCCTTCTCCGAGCTGCGGAAACAGTGGCCAGGGCAAGGTACTGGTTGACAGCGTGCCTCTGTTCAACCAGACGCTCCAACATCGCCAGGGTGGAGTTCCAGCGAGTCGGAACGTCAATGATCAGCCGATGGCGTGGCAGATCCAGCTCCTTTTGCACGTCTTCCAGGCTCGCACAGGCTGCAGCCGAGCGCCGGAAGTGACGCACAACATTCCTTGCCGTTTCCAGCAGTTCGCCCATCCCCTGGTAGGTGCGCAGGAACTTCTGCACCACCAGGTTCAGCACGTGGGCAAGACAGGGGATGTGGGTCAGGTTTCCCCTGTCTATGGCAGCAACCAGATTGGCCCCATTGTCGGACACCACCTCTCCGACTCTGAGGCCTCTGGGGGTCAGCCAAATCCTCTCCTGCTCCTGGAGTTTGGCCAACACGTGGGCTGCCGTCAGCTTGGTCTTGCCAAGGCTGACCAAGTGCAGCAGCGCTTGGCAGTGGCGGGCCTTCACGCTGCTGCTGAGGCGGGGGGTTTGGCCAGGTGTGGCGGAGGATTGCAGAGGATCGGAGGAACCCGCTGCAGTTCCCCTGACCCTGCGGGGTGGCACCACCCACTGTGTTGCTGCTGCTGCTGCTGCTGTGCCCGCTGCTGCTCTCCCATCCTCACCCCCTTCCACCAAGCTGACCCAGTGGACAGTGAAGGACAGGTAGCGGCCTGTCCCGAAGCGGCTGCTCCAGGAGTCCATGGTGACGTGGACCCTTTCACCAACCGCGTGCTCCAGCCCTCGCTCCACATTGGCCATCACAAAGCGGTGCAGTGCTGGAATGGCCTTGCGGGAGAAAAAGTGTCTGCTGGGGAGCTGCCAGTCTGGGGCTGCACAAGCAAGCAGCGCCCGCATGTCGCTCCCCTCCTGCACGAGCGTGTACGGCAGGAGTTGGGAGCACATGGCCCGTGCCAGCAAGCCGTTCAGCTGCCGCACGCGACGGCTGCTGGGAGGCAGAGCCCTAACCACCCCCTGGAAGGACTCGCTCAAAAGGCTCTGGCGTGGCCTTTTGCTGACACGGGAATCACCAGACACAGCGGAGGAGGCCACTGAGGACTGGCTGCCAGAACAGGCCTCAGTGTCGGCGGCAGGAGTTGCAGAGGGGGGAGGAGCAGTGCGTTTCCGCACTCCTGCTGGTGCTGCTGGAGGAGCAGGAGGGCGGGTGGCTGCTGTTGCTGCTGCTGAAGGCTGTGCAGTGATGGGTGTGGTGCCACTGCCAGCACCAGATGCCTTCAGCCTCTGGAACTCCTCATGCTGGTGGAAATGTTTAGCCGCAAGGTGGTTGATCAGCGAGCTGGTGCTGAACTTTAAGGGGTCTGCACCTCTGCTCAACTTCCGCTGACAGTGGTTGCAAGTGGCGTACTTGCTGTACACAGTGGGCATGGTGAAAAAGCGCCAGATTGGTGACAGAAACATCCCCCTACGGCATGGAAGCGCTGCTGCCTGTCTCCCTGTGGTGGTTGGGGGGGGGGCTTGGGTGCGGCTGGTGGTGGTACTGGCTGATGCTGCTGCTGCTGCTGCTGAGCCTGAGACACCAGCAGGCTGTGGGTCGCTGCCAATGCTTGCAATGATGCGCCTCCTTGCAAGGCCCACAAGCGCATCCTCCTCCTCCTCCGAGCTGCTGAGGACGACATCCCCTGGAGGTGGTGGCACCCAGTCTCTGTCTGTCACCGGGTCATCAACATCATCCTCCCCCTCCTCAAACATGTCCTGCTGGGATGATGACCCCCCAAACTCCTCTCCTGATGCATGGATGGGCTGCTTGACTGTCGCCACAGTCTTGCTGTCCAATCCCTCATCCCCCAAAGTGCCCATCAGCATCTCCTCCTCAAAATCGCCAACAACAGCAGACAATTGACTCATCATGCCTGGGGTCAAAAGAGTGCTGAATGAGAGGTCGGCGACTGACGGTGAACTGGCCTCCTCCCCAGACCCTGCTGGGCGGCTGCTGCGAACAGGGGTGGTGGTGGTGGTGAGGGTGGAGGCCTCGGATGCAGAGCTGATGGCGGGCTGCTCATCCTCCGTCATGAGTTGCACCACAGTGTCTGCATCCTTTTCCTCAATGGGACGTTTCCGACCCGGCTGGAGGAAAATCGGAGCAGGTGCTACACGCTGCTGCTGCTGTGTCTCTGCAGCGTGAGTTGCAGATGCTCCTGCTGGGCGGCGTCCACGGCCAGTGGCTATGGGAGGAATGTTAGCCACTGACGCTGCTGCTGCTGCTGCGGAACTGTGCATGGTGGCGCGCCCGCGGCCGCGGCTTGCCACAATGCTGCTCCCTCTCCTCCTGATTCCCTTGCTGCCCTTCCCCTTGCCCAAACCGCGCTGGCTGCCACTTCCAGACATCTTCAATGTTTTGGGCGTATAGACAAAAGTTTTTTAAAAGGGCGGGTGAAAAGTGGGGTACTTTAATGGAGTGGGTTGGTTGGTGAGGTGACTGAGTGAGTGTCCCCTAGTACAGTAAGTAAGTAGTAACAGTCAGGAAGTACAACTAGCAGTTACAATAATCAGTAGTAATCACAAGTAAATTTAGTGTGTGTACACTCAGACAGTGAGTGCACGCAGGCAGGAGCTAGTAGCCTATGAACACAGTGACTGAGTGTCCTAGACTCCTAGTACAGTAAGAGTAAGTAATAACAGTAAGTAGAACTAACTAATTACAATAATCAATCAGCGATCAGAAGGAAATGGAGTGTGGGTGTGTGTACACTCAGACAGTGAGTGCACGCACGCAGGAGCTAGTAGCCTATGAACACAGTGACTGAGTGTCCTAGACTCCTAGTACAGTAAGAGTAAGTAATAACAGTAAGTAGAACTAACTAATTACAATAATCAATCAGCGATCAGAAGGAAATGGAGTGTGGGTGTGTGTACACTCAGACAGTGAGTGCACGCACGCAGGAGCTAGTAGCCTATGAACACAGTGACTGAGTGTCCTAGACTCCTAGTACAGTAAGAGTAAGTAATAACAGTAAGTAGAACTAACTAATTACAATAATCAATCAGCGATCAGAAGGAAATGGAGTGTGGGTGTGTGTACACTCAGACAGTGAGTGCACGCACGCAGGAGCTAGTAGCCTATGAACACAGTGACTGAGTGTCCTAGACTCCTAGTACAGTAAGAGTAAGTAATAACAGTAAGTAGAACTAACTAATTACAATAATCAATCAGCGATCAGAAGGAAATGGAGTGTGGGTGTGTGTACACTCAGACAGTGAGTGCACGCACGCAGGAGCTAGTAGCCTATGAACACAGTGACTGAGTGTCCTAGACTCCTAGTACAGTAAGAGTAAGTAATAACAGTAAGTAGAACTAAATAATTACAATAATCAATCAGCGATCAGAAGGAAATGGAGTGTGGGTGTGTGTACACTCAGACAGTGAGTGCACGCACGCAGGAGCTAGTAGCCTATGAACACAGTGACTGAGTGTCCTAGACTCCTAGTACAGTAAGAGTAAGTAGTAACAGTAAGAAGAACTAACTAATTACAATAATCAATTAGCGATCAGAAGGAAATGGAGTGTGGGTGTGTGTACACTCAGACAGTGAGTGCACGCACGCAGCAGCTAGTAGCCTATGAACACAGTGACTGAGTGTCCTAGACTCCTAGTACAGTAAGAGTAAGTAACACCAGTAAGTAGAACTAACTAATTACAATAATCAATCAGCGATCAGAAGGAAATGGAGTGTGGGTGTGTGTACACTCAGACAGTGAGTGCACGCAGGCAGGAGCTAGTAGCCTATGAACACAGTGACTCAGTGTCCTAGACTCCTAGTACAGTAAGAGTGAGTAAGTACAAGTAGTAACAGTAAGTAGAACTAACTAATTACAATAATCAATCAGCGATCAGAAGGAAATAGAGTGTGTGTTGTGTGTGTACACTCAGACAGTGAGTGCGCACACGCAGGAGGTAGTAGTAGCCTATATGAACAGTGACAGTGAGTGTCCCTACGGGTACAGTAAGAGTAAGTAGTAAGTAAGTACAACTAACAATAATCAAACAGTAATGAGAAGGAAATAGAGTGTGTGTACACACAGACAGTGAGTGAGTGCACACACGCAGGAGCTAGCTAGTAGCCTATAAACAGTGACAGTCAGTGAGTGTCCTACTCCTAGTACAGTATAACTACAATACTATTAGTAAAGGACAGCAGAAATACTGGTATAGAATATGAGAGAAATAAACAGAGGACAGCTGCCCACAGAGGCAAGGCCCCCCTGAGGCCTAAACCTGTAAGCTTGCAGCAGCTGCCTGTCTCTAATGTAACACACAAGCTACTAACTAAAATACAATGTCTATCTAACTAACAACAATATAGGTGTATATGGCAGGTGTAGGTGAGCAAAAACGCTAGGTAAATGACCACAATAGAGCACTTGCTAAGCCAAAGCACAAAGGAGCAACTCTCTCTCTGTACAAGTCTCAGGCAAGCATGGAGAAACGGAACATGGCGGACGCTATTTATAGGGTAGGGGCTGGCCAGGGTCCCCCTCTGTGATTGGCTGCCGTCAGAGGGCCTGGGAGCCCTCTGATTGGCTCTAAGGACATCAATCTGGGCTATGACGCTATTCGAGCTCGGTACCGAGCTCGAATAGCGCCGGGTGGCTCGAATAGCTCGAATAGTGAATGGGCTATTCGAGTGTACTCGGATAGCCCATTCGAATAGCTCCAGCTATTCGGAGCTCGAATACCGAGCTCGAATAGCTGAAAAAGAGCTCGAATATTCGAGCTCTGCTGAGCACCACTGCCAGCAATTGCTGGAGGCCGAATGATAGTGTTTTAAAAATAACTTCAGCTCCGTTTTACGGTCTATGGTGGCACCGCCTGCGCCCAAGTCACCTGCGCTCGATTCGGCGTGTTCTATTCATTGTTCCTTGATGATTACAGGCAAAGATGATTGAACATTTGTACAAGGCTTTCGTTTCTTCAGTAACAGAACTATAGAGGCTGCAGCCTCCGGGGAGGTGAACCTCTCAGCAGATAGTCAGTAGACAATATCTAGAAAGCACATAACTTCACATAAGCTAAAGGTTTTTTTTACTTGTCTCCTCCCATAAAAGTAAGCAAAATTACTGAATACAAGTAACAACTAGTGTTGCCTGAATGCCTGCTAATGATATATGCAGAGTAAAATTCTTGAGTTTAGGTCCCTTTTATACCAGGCACGACAACAGGTTTCTGCAGTATAAAGATACCAATAGGACATCCTAGCCTACAGGACTTTCTCAGTACCATGACAACTCACGATCACAATGTTGACATGGAATATCCTTCCAAGCTTTATTTAATGGAAGTGTCAAGGTGCTAACTTCATTTACCCGCCAAACTGAGATTGAGAGCTTGTCCTTCTAAAGCTTGTTGCTGCTTTAAATCTTATGTTGATTATTACAGAGTGACACAATGCAGTTAGAGGCATATTGTAGAGCAGATCTGGCTGTGGCTGGATTTGTTCTTTGAAAATAAAAAGCTCAGTACACTATTTTAAATGCATTTCTTCTGCAAGCTCTTAAGGCCTGAAATCCAGTGATTTCAGCCTCTGTGTGTACACTATATCAATAAGTTTACTTGCAAGGCCATACTGCTGTTCTGATCTCTTAACACCCATCACCCAGCGCTGCTTCTACATATCAAATCCAGGATTACAGTTGTTAGATGTGTGTCGGAGATACAAAAACCTTTAGACAGGTGATTAGTATTAGGATAGAGGATACAGCAATGCTCCATTCATACTAGATGTGCTTACCCTGCATTCTTGACATAACAGACAGTGAATAAATAAGGATGGGATGAAGCCTGCTATTATTTATTTTGGGTAAGTTTGCATCAGTCCATTTTTGACGAGTCCATCTTGTCTACAAAGGACAATGCGACAGGTAACATTTTTTGACATGGTGGACTGCATTGCCATTCATCTGACAAATGGAACAAATGGGACCCACTGTATTTGGAGCTGACCGGCACGTACCCACCACACAACTTTTGGTGTGATGTTTGCTGCGACCACTATTTTTTGCAGGGAGAGTGATCGTTTCTGGGATTTCATGACATGGGCACGTGTGTAAAATTAATTAATTAACTGAATGATGTTTTTCGATGTGCGGAAATTATGACCATCACTGAGGATCGGATCTTTAAGATCCTCGACGACTCCCATGCAAAGTGCCTCAATCATTTGAACTCTCGTTCGCACCCATCGTGTGTCGTAACATGTTCCTGCGGTAGGAAGATGGATCAGGGAACTTTCGTCCATCGGATTGTGTCGCCGTGGGTCCCCTTATCCATCTGCCGGTGAGTATGTACCGTTAAGTAATCTACTCCTGGTATAGGTACTTATTATTAAGCTCATATCCAGCATGTACAGCAGTTCAGTTTGCCACAGTTAACTATGAACAAAAAAAGGCGGCACAAAGTCTGCAATGATTTCCATCATTTTTAAAGATAACTTGAAGTGAAAATAAATGTATGAGATGATTAATTGTATGTGTAGTACTAATGGTAAATAGAAGAACTGAGTCCCATATTTTTATTTTCACTTTCAGGGCTGAATTCTAAACAGAAGTCATGACAAATCTGTCTTCCCGAGGTAAAAAATAAACAGAACTAATGGCATTTTGAACTTTCCAGCACTAAAACTTTATCACTCAGAGGCCTTTTCTCAGTCAGCTAAAACTCATTTGGCTGTTTACTTTTTGGGAAACAACTGAATTTGACAAGCATGTACAAATGTCTGCAACACAACAGTTGTGGGTAAAATCCCGGTTTTCTTTATTGGTACGTCAAAAACAACAGGCTGGTAGCTGACACGTTTCAGACACAGCACAGTAATGGAATTTTGATGAGCTGTTCAACAAGTTCATTTGCATAGATAACGACACTTACCGTATTGGAAAACAGAGGAACTTAAGACCCTTTCCTTTTATAGCTAATAATACGAACGTAGCCCAAGGATTAGAAACACTGTAAGTATGGACGGGGATTACAGATGATCAATGAGGTGCAAATTTTTCCAAGTTGATGCAGATTTTGTAGCAATTTTTATGGTGTTTAAAATAGGACCAATTGAATCCAGCTGCTGCCTGGTTGGAGTACTTCATTTTTTTGCTGGGTAGAAAATGCAACAAAATTTGTATAAAGCCATACAAAATTAGCATCTTTTTGATCATTTCTAGTTGGGAAGGCAGGTGTCACTGCTAAATAAACTAAAGCAGAAGCGTTACAGTGCCTGAAAGCATTGACGTCAATAGCCTGCTCGGGAATTGCATGTCGTATGCGTTCGTTTGCGTTTTTCATTCTTGATTTTTTTCCACTATTTTAAAACTCATGGCATTCTGCTTATTTCCTTGCCTTTGTTAATGAAAAACATTGCGCTGCAACCAAAAAAATTGTGAAAGTTTGTGGGTTCATGGTTGGATCGCAAGCGCAGAACTCAGAGCGCCGCAAATTATTTGAAAATGTGAGTGAAATCGCACAGCCAAGTGGGGTTCTAGCCTCACGGTTTTCTGCACAGATGCGTGTTCCTTGTATTTTCTCTTTGCATTAAAAAATGAATCATCAGATGCAGATTAGTATGGGACACTGATTTTAAAAACCATACTTTGCACCAATATGACTTCAAAATATACATGATTTACTGTATAATACAATATCTGATTCATCCAACACTAATCCATGTTACAAAACTATGAGCATAAAAGCTTATTAATGGCCACAATAAATATGGGGGATTCACAGAACGTTTCCCAAAAAAAGTTTTCATCTTATCTAGATAACATTTTTTAAACAACCAAAAACAAAAAAAGGTGTTGAAAATAAGGCAAGGAAAATAATACTGAAGTTACCTAATCAGGAACAACTAATTTTGATTATTTTTTTTTGCTTAGAAAATTTGGAAAACCGTGAGAAATAGGTAAAGATACATACGTCACATGATAAATTTGGTGAAACAATGGGCCCGATTCAATTCACTTTTTCTCCTAAGTTTTCTCATAGGAGATTATTTTTAATCTTCTGTTCAAAGTAACTTTTCAGCACTCTGCAATTGAAAAAGTACCAAAAGAGAAAGTGAAAAAGTACTGTCATTCATTTTTTTTTATTTTTTATTGCTCACTGTTAGCTTGAAAAGCATCTTTTTGATAAGATGTGAAATGTCACCTAGGAGAAAACTTAAAGAGACCCTGTACCCTGGGGGTACTTACTTCTGGAGGGGGAAGCCTTAGGGTCCCAATGACACTTCCCCCTCCCCTGTAGCTGCAGGCAATCCAGCGCTGACTCCCTGAAGTCTCCGGCAATCCTGGCTCGACAAGCCTGACAAGCTACATTATTTACCTTCCCTAGCTCCAGCGGGTGGCGCTATTGCGGCTCTCAGCATGGAGATAGGCAGAAATAGCCGATCTCCGTCAGGTCCACTCTACTACGTAGGCGCAGGAGAATTGCGCCTGCGCAGTAGAGCGACCTGACAGCGATCGGCTATTTCCACCTATCTCCGAGCGGAGAGCCAATACTGCGCCTGCGCTGGAGCCGGAAGGGAAAATATTTACATCCCCGCTGTTCGGAGGAGCACAACCAAACCGCCGTGGGACACAGGAGAACGGGGGAAGCTTCGATAGGATCCTGGGGCTTCCCCCACCCGAGGTGAGTACCCCCCCAGGGGGAACTATTTCTCGTTACAGGTTTTCTTTAACCTCTTTAGGACCACAGGCTTTACCCCCCCCCCCCCCCCTCAAGACCAGGCCATTTTGTGTGAAATAGGCCACTGCAGCTTTAAAGCGGATCTGAGATGAAAAACTAACTATAACAAGTAACTTGTCTATATAGCTTATCTAAAGTTTAGATAGTTTACACAGCAAATATAGCTGCAAACAGCTTTAATAGAAAATTATTATTTCTTCCTGTGATACAATGACAGCAGCCATGTTGTTTGTAAACATTACTCAGAGGCAGGCTTATCTGTACCTTGAGCACTCAGCCTGTGAAAAAAAACCTAATCCCCCCTCCTCCTCCCCTCTGCCTCTGAAATCAATGGCTAGTAACACCTTCTCCTGCCCAGACTAAGCTCCCATGAGCCCTTGCTACTGCCAAGGCTCTCTGAAAACCTGTGTGCGTGGTTTATTTAGTTTATAGGGAATTAAAACAAAAACAAAAAAGTATTTGGCTTGAGGAATGCCCTATAAACAATAGGAAAGGAACACAATTATGCAATGAGTAAAAGTTCACCTCGGATCCGGTTTAAGGCCAAGCTGCAGGGCCGCACGACACAGCACACAAGTGATTCCCCCTACCAACAGAGCTCTCTGTTGGTGGGGTCTGATCACCTCAAGGTTTTGTTTTTATAATAAATATTTACTGTGTGTTTTTTTTAAAAGAATCTGTACTCTAATATTCTTACACTAAAAAGCATGCCATTCTATTCCTTATTTTCTCCTGTGCCCCTCTGTGCTGTTTCTGCCACTCCCTGCTGCAATCCTGGCTTGTAATTAACAGTTTTAGGCAGTGTTTACAAACAAACTAACCAGCTTGTAATAGGCTCACATAAACAGAGTGTGTGAGTCATACAGAGTGTGCAGGGGGCCTGCAGAGGGTGTGTATCGTTTCTAACCAATCACAAGCAGCCCTGCACATTCCACACACTCAAGCTTTAGCCCGCCAGACACGACAGAGGAAAGTAGATAAGATTTATTACAGAGACAGTGCAATTAGGAAAAGCTTCAGTAAGCCAGAGCACATTAGAACAGGCATAGGAACTTATAGGATAGAAGAAATAAGACTGAAAAATTTGTTACAGAGTCTCTTTAAGCCTATCACAGCCTATTATCCTCCCTCCCTCCCCCCGTCTGCCTATCACAGCAATAGGCTGTGATAGGCTTCAGCCTATCACAGCGGATCGCTTCTGAGTCCCCCAGGGGGACAGCTGTCCCAAGTACACGGTTGTCCCCAGTACAGCGCTGCTGCAGATCGCAGCGCTTTACCAGTACTTAGATGGCGGTTTCGGCGTCTAACAGTCTCCCGAACGGCGATTGCTGATCGGTGACTGAAGGCGGAGTGGAGCTCCGCCCCCTGAGCAGGAGATGCGTGCGTAGCCTGCGCGCGATCTCCTGCAAAACAGAGCCCCAGGACTTTACGCTGATCGGCATTAGGCGGTGCTATCGGCGTGACACGGTCGGCAAGTAGTTAAAGCAGACCTGAAGATAGTAAAAACAAGAGTTTCACTTACCTGGGGCTTCTGCCAGCCCCCTGCAGCCGCCCTGTGCCCACACCATTTTCAAATGATCCTCTGGTCCCCCGCCGTTGTCGACGACTTTCCAACATCCACTGCACCTGCGCATCCCTGGCCACGCGCATCCTGGTACGCGCTCCAGTAGGCAGGAGCGTCCTGCACAGGCGCAGTGGACGGTGACTACCAGAACCAAAAGTGAGCCGCAGTGGGGGACTGGAGGATTGTTTGGTAATGTTGCGGGCACAGGGCGGCTGCAGGGGGCTAGCAGAAGCCCCAGGTAAAGTTAAAGTTTTTTTTTTTTTTTTTTACTAGCATCATGTTTTCTTTAAGAGAAAAAAGTAAATTGGATCAGGCCTAATGTGTGGTGACACAATGTTGTTACTCATGTGCCATAAACAAGTCATAATTCAGAACATAATAGCTTTAATAAGCTCTGCTATAATTTAAAAGGTACTTATAAACAACATAACAAATGCAGCAGTAGGTAAAACTTTTAATGACTTTTAATTACTAGCTGCAGACAGAGGCTTCAGAATGTGTCAAGCATAGCATAATGTTTGATAAAGACAGGCAGGAAACACACTTGTGAGATTTGCGCACATTTTGCCGTGCACTGCTGCCCTGGTGATTATACTCAAAGGCTCGCTCGAGAATTGCACGAGAAAGATGAGTGAACAGAGAGTTAAAGGTTATATGTAATATAATGTGTTTTTCCCCATTTTATGCTGATAACACTGGATGTATTTAAGATATGTAGCTAAAAGTACTAAAATGATTCTGCCAGAAGCATCAAGAGAACATTCGTTATTACAACCAGGGCTGGAAAATGTCTAAAATTCCTCAGGGGATTGAGGCAGAATAAAAAAGAACAAAAAGCTACAAAGACTAGGTATGGTGCAGTTTAAAAACTTGTTTTTAATATGTTTTTATTTATTAGTATTATAAAATGTAGACTTTATACATGTGTGTTTGATCATATAATTAGAAACTATTACCCGTATTTTTCGGAATATAAGACGCACTTTTTCTCCCCCAAAAGTGGGGAGAAAAGTGAGTGCGTCTTATATTCCAAATGTTTGAAATTTCGTATTTATATGCGGCCCAAGGCAGCTTGTGCGGCCATTTGTCCCCCTCCTAAGCGTGGCCGTGAAGTGCTGGAGTTGATAGCCGCTGGTCAGATGCGGCTGCAGAGCAGCATATATGCCAGGATACCGTGGCCATGATCTCAATGGATGTCGGGGAGAGAGCCGAGTTCAGCCTGCTTGGCTGATGGCTGGAAGTCTGAGGTATGCTATTAGTGCAGAGCGCAGCGGGAGGCGTTATTACCGATCCGGGATCCAACCGACGAGTCCTCCATCTGCTTCTGTATCTTCAATACTGGCGCGCGCTGATCCCCGTCTTGTAACGTCCTGGTCAGCTGCTCTCTCACTGCGTGACCCTGACGCACGTGAGCCGCCGAGGTCACACAGTGCGAAAGCGGCAGACCAGGAAGTTACAAGACGGGGATCAGCGCGCGCCGGTATTATAGATACAGAAGCAGATGGAGGACTCGTCGGCTGGATCCCGGATCGGTAATAACGCCTCCTGCTGCGCTCTGCACTAATAGCATGCCTCAGACTTCCAGCCATCAGCCAAGCAGTCGCATCTGACCAGCGGCTATCAACTCCAGCACTTCACGGCCACGCTTAGGAGGGGGACAAATAGCTGAGACCCACCAGCACCCAGCTTCTACAACATTCGCAGCAAGCTGCTCTGGCTGTGACCTGGACATTACCCCCTTGCCTCCTTCAGCCTCTACTGCTGGTGCTTTGGATGGGCACTGATCCCACAGCCCACTCCACTGGCCCTCTCCCACATGGACACCTGTTCCTCAAAATTGTAAGACTTGTTACCTTTACCTATTCCTACTGTCTGTACATTGTTGTATCTGCTTGTAGTTTTGTTGCAGATTCTGATTTCTGTATAAATATTACTGTAGCTGTAATTAGTAGTGCTGATTAATGGAGGTAATTGATGTGGTTAATGGAGCTGGTGGGGATGGCAGGGGGTTGGTGTAGCTAATGGGGCAGCAGGAGTTACTGTAGGGTAGTTAGTGAGGCAGCAAGGTTTTACTGTAGCTTAGATAGAGCTTGGGGAGGGGGGAAGATCTACAAGACTGTCCTGCACCATGGACGCACCTAGGTTTAATGTATTATTTTTTTCCCTCATTTTTATCCTCTAAACCTAGGTGCGTCTTATATTCCGGAGCGTCTTATATTCCGAAAAATACGGTACATATAAATATTTCATATGCCTGCTATCAGGAGGAGCTTCTGAGCAAAAAGACCATGCTGAGATCTAAGTTTTAAGTCTTCTCGACTGTCTAATGGCTCATTTACGTTATATCTGCTACCCTGAATTTTAGAGCAGTGGACAATTGACGATGAAAGTACTAGCAGAAAAGCTCATGCTTTTCAGTGGTCTCTGTCAAACATGTCACTGTTTTCCACTGTGAAAAAAAAGATGCTGCAGCACACATTTTTTCTAGACAGTGGATTGCATTGCCATTCATTTGATAAATAGCATGTCCCCCCTCTGTATCTGCAGCAGAAAAAGCAATGGACCCTGCAACAGAAGACAAGAGTAGAATGGTATTATTGTGCAATGTAATGCTTACAGGGTTTAGACAAAATAATGGAAACACCTAACATTTGGCATCATAATCTTTCAACATGTTTTGAAGTGAACCTTAAGTCTGTTAAAAAAATGAGTTTAACTCACCTGGGGCTTCCCTCAGCCCCCTGCAGCTGATCGGTGCCCTCGCAGCTCCGCTCCGATGCTCCTGGACCCGCCGGCGACGACTTCCGGTTTCGCCGTCACCGGCCGACAGGCATGGGAACGCGAGTGATTCTTCGCGTTCCCAGCCACAATAGCACCCCCTAGGCTACTATTGCGGCAAGAAGGCAAGTCGTCGCCGGCGGGTCCAGGAGCATCGGAGCGGAGCTGCGAGGGCACCGATCAGCTGCAGGGAGCTGAGGGAAGCCCCAGGTGAGTTAAACTAATTTTTTTTAACACACTTAAGTATCCCTTTAAGCAATCGAAACTTGACATATGTTACTTTTTTTGTTTGTTATTTTTGTTATTTGATATGTTTAATTTAAATAATTGTTTTTTTTACAAATATTTAAACCAAAGTTGGTTATAATTTATAAAAATTGCAGATCTCTTAGACTTTCAAAAAGGCCAAATTGTTGGTGCTTGTATGGCAGGCGCTACTGTAACAGAAACTGCCAGAATGCTTGGCATTTCAAAAGGTACTGTCTCAAAAGTAATGACTGCCTTTGAAAGAGAAGGAAAAAAATGTCCTCAGCAAATCACAGTTGTGGCCAAAAGTCGAAGTTGTCTGTGAGAGACCATCGGCCTCTAAATTGAGTTGTTAGAAAAGCTCGCAAGACCACGGCTCCTAAAATCATTGCAGAGCTGAATGAACACCTACAGAACCCAGTTTCCACAAAAACTGTTCGTCGGGAGCTGCACAAATCTGGATTCCACTGAAGAACTGCAATTAGAAAACCTCTGTTCTCAAAGACAAATGTTTCAAAGCATTTTAGAGTGGTGGAAAAACCACCAGAATTGGTCCCTCGAGCAGTGAATCGTTTACCTTGTTTCTGACCTCCAGCCGAGTGTACGTTTGGAGACAGCCGAAAGAAGCATTTCATCCAGACTGTCTTCTCCCAAACATAAAACATGGCGGGGGTTCTGTGATGATCTGGGGTGCTATTTCATGGAAATCCACTGTGATTTCCCTTCATGGAAGAATTAACAGCCGAGTCTATTTAGAAATTTTGGGCGACCAAGTTCATCCTATGGTTCAAGAACTGTTTCTGGAGGGGAATGCCATCTTACAAGATGATAATGCCCCAATCCAAATTCCCAATGTTAAAGAATGGCACAAGGAACATCCTAATGAAGTTGAGCATCTCATCTGACCACCACAATCCCCAGACCTCAACATTATTGAGCATTTATAGTTGTTATTAGAGATTCAAGTAAGAAGTTGATTTCCGCTGCCATCATCTCTAAAAGAACTGAAGGGTGTTTTAACTGAAGAATGAGCTAAAATTCCTTTGGAAACAATTCACAATTTGTATGAATCAATACCTCGGAGAAGTGAGGCTGTAATTGCCGCAAAAGGTGGACCTACACCATATTAATATATATTTTGTTGATTTTCAAGGTGTTTACATTATTTTGTCCATGACCTGCATATCTAGTGTGAACTGGTCCTAGGAGGACTGACATTATTCTTCTCCTTTCACTGCAAGCAAATAGAAGGGACTTAACTTGGTTAATGGTGCTTCTATGGGTGCATTCACACCATGTATATTGCTGCATGATACCATTCTGCACAATGCATTGTTGCATGTAAACACATTGCTCATACAATTGTATGGACATGGTTCCATGCCTGCATTTTAATGGACCACCTTATACAAACAAACTGTGTATTTCTGTATAACATATATGGGATAGCAAGCACGATCCATAGCAATTATTCATGCTATGAAAATAATGCACACAGTATAGCATGCAGAGTGTCCACTGTGTTTAAGGACAAGTGGACAAAAGCAAAATTCAGTTTCAAGTAAGGTGAAACTGAGTGTTAGCTGACACGGACATTGGCCTCAATTCACTAAGATCATGCTGGAGATAATAAGGCAAGAGAAAACTTACCTCCACACAGTAAGAGAGGTATCTTATCTCTTCATTCCTTAACCACTTAGCAACTTCTGCCACGCTTTTCTACGTCCTTATTTACAAACACCTATAAACACATATAAATATTTGGTTCTGCTGTCTATTTTTAGAAAACTGAGTACGTATAGCACCATCTTGTGGCCAAAAAGTAAAACTACTTCCAAATACACCATTATTCATTTACCATAGGAACATTAAGCACATTTTCATTATTTTTGAAACTCCTTCACCCCTCACCCAAAATAAAATATTATCGCCATACTTTGTACTAGGGACACAAGTTAAACATTGTAAAAACCGGGACAAATTGGCAAATAAAATGTGTCTGTTTTATCTACAATAGCACAATTTATTTTTAAACTACAATGGCTGAAAGCTGTGAAATGGTGATTTTTTTCATTTTTTTCTTCTTCTTCCCTGTCAAATCAGTATAAAATAATATAATTCTTAGCATAAAGTACTGCCAAAAGAAAGCCTAGTTTTTCCCATAAAAAATAATGTATAGATCATTTCAGTGTTATAATTAGTGATAAAGTTATTACCGAATGAATGGGAAGAGCTTTTGAAGGGGAAAAAACCTGTGGTAGAGAAGTGGTTAAGTTACCTCCTCTGTAGTTAATTTACCTCCTCTGTAGTTAATTTACCTCCTCTGTAGTTAATTTACCTCCTCTGTAGTTAATTTCACACGCAGTTAATAATCAGCCTGTCTTTAACTGTGGAGTTATTTTAAGGATTGAAGAGTTAACTTAAAGACAGAAGAGTTAACTTTAGGTTTGCCTGAGGTAAAATGTTTCCTGAATACGACATGCCTCATCACCATGGTGACCACTCTAGAAACGTTATTAAAGACAGGAGATAAGCTTAGTGAATTGAGGCCAATGTCAGTAAGGGTTAACTCACCTTTGTTGCAACCTCTGGGTCCAGCACTACATCCTCCCAATACCTCCTCCTGATACCTCCCCCCTCATAACCGGAAAGAGGAAGTTTCAGGAGAATGTAGAGGGACGTGGAACGCTGGCACCAGAGGCAGGAACCAAGATGAGTTAACCGTGGCCCACGTCAACTAATGCTTAGAAACTGAATTTTGCTTCCGCCTGCTCATCCTTAAAGGGAACCTGAAGCGAGTAAAATTATTTAAAATAAACACATGATGTAGCTGCAAATAAATATTTCATCCTAACCTCACCATCAGTTCCTCTCAGAAGCTCACTATTTTCTTCTTACAGTGATCCCTTCCAGTTCAGACAATATTTTGTCAGAACTGAAATATACTAGTTGCTGTCAGTTATATATCAGCAGCTGTCAGTTACAACTGAATGTGCAAGGTAATGTCCATGTTTCCCTATGTCTGAAGTGGGTGATATTACATTTTAACAGTGTGCTGACCAGGAAGTTGTTATGGGGTAATGCCCATTTTTAAAATGGAGGATGGATAACTCCATTGATCACAGTGGACAAACAGGACGCAGCAGAGGAGAAAGAGATTGAGGAGTAGACTACACAGGAGGTAAGCAGGACCTGTGAATGGTTATTTTGACTTTTTATTTTCAATCCAGGTTCTCTTTAAGGGCTCAAACCCACTAGCAGCCTTTTCTAAGCGCTAGTGATTTGAAAAGCTCTTGCTAATGCAATGCTATGGGGGATTTTTATCAAATAACAAGTGGGATTGCACCCATAGCATTACAATAGCAAGAGCTTTTCCAATCACAACTGCTCAGTAACGGCTTAATAACATACTGCTAGTTGGTTCCTGGCCTAATTGCATTATACTCACCTTGCATTGTAGGCGCAGCAGTGTGAACTTAGTGTGTTAACCTTAGGCTCCCTATAGCCAGTTGTGTGATCCGCTGTTAGTCATGGAGAGAATCCGAAGACAGAACAACAAAACTTGTTTAGGTGATACCTTTAACCTTTAATGACTAATTGTACAATATCTCTTTGCAGGCTTTCGAAACTTGAAGTTTCTTCTTCAGGCATGTTTCAGAACTGGATCAGAACCATATGGCATTTAAGGCAGATGGGCCTCACAGTTGTAGGCGGTCACCAAGGGAGAATGGCTTGTGAATGTTGGGAGGTACATAAAGTTTTTCCTGGTGGGGGGGGCTTAAGATTTGTAGTTATGCCTTTGTGTGGAAGCTGTGTTGTTTTGACTATTAGAAAACCGGTATTCTTAATTTTTCCTTGGATTAAAAGTTTACTTGTATTATAAAAAAATAACAGAAATAAACAGTTTAGATTAACCTTTTTATTTGTTTATACATTTTTTACTATGCTACTTGCATTTTTCTTCCTGAATTGGCATTTCTATTTTTTCTAATATGTCTTATAGGATTGTTGTAGAAGCTTCTCTGGTTGCTCAGGGCAACTGGAATAGACTTTGTAAAATGAAAACACCACTACAATCAAGCTGGGCACACGTTAATCACTTGAGTACCAGTAGTCTCTGGCTCCTTAAGGACCAGAGACTGCTGGCACAAAATAAACCGGGGCTCGTCAACGTCATGCCGCACGAACCCATCGCTCTCACCATTTAAGCCGCTCTCCCGTTGCTGAAGTTGACCCACTAACGCCGTCGCTATGACAGCAGAGTTCCGTGAGCAGCTCAGGAACCAATTTTATTGGCTTCTGACCCTGTGAGCCAATATGATTGGTGTGTGGAATAGTAATTAAAATCTATGCCCTGGCAGGGATAACAGGTCCCAAAAATAGCGTAGGTTTCAATTAGCCTGGCAAAGAAGCGGTTAAGTTATTGTCGCCCAAAACAATAATTAAAGATGGTTTTGGGCGACATATTTGGAATGCGTACATGACTGACATGCTGCAGTGCTTGGCTCCCTGAGCAGCCTGTTCTGATCTATGGAGAAGGGAGGGGGGAAGAAAGAGCAAGCAGCATCCCTCTATTGTAGCTATCAGTTATTAGAAATCCTGCATGGTGCTTCACCATGACCTTGTCAGTATTGTGGAGAGACACTTGTACACATTCTACGTTTCTATTCAAGATGATCAAGAATGAGTGTTTCAGCCAAGAACTAAAGCGTTATACATTTTTGTTTCAGCGGCATGTATATTCAAGGTTCAGGAGCACTGTCTCATGAGTGGGTATGCATTCAGTTAAAGTGGCACTATGGCGAAAAATTGTAAAATTTAAAATATGTGCAAACATAGACAAATAACAAGTATGTTTTTTTCCAGCGTAAAATGAGCCATAAATTACCTTTTTCCTATGTTGCTGTCACTTACAATAGGTAGAAATCCGACAGAAGCGACAGGTTTTGGGCTAGTCCATCTCTTCATAGGGGATTCTCAGCAAGGCTTTTATTTTTTTTAAAGCTATTCCCTAAAAAGGGTTTATACAATGATGCTGGCCAGCTTCTTTGCTTGCTGCACAGTTTTTTGGCAGTTGGACAGAGCAACTGCCATTCATTATGTGCTTTTGAAAATAAATAAATCCCTGAAAATCCCCCATAAAGAGATGGACTAGTTCAAAACCTGTTGCTTCTGTCAGATTTTTACTACCTACTGAAAGTGACAGCAACATAGGAGAAAAGTAATTTATGGCTCATTTTACTCTGGAAAAAACGTACTTCTTATATGTATGTCTGCACATATTTAAAATTTTACAATTTTTGTCATAGTGCCCCTTTAAGTATTGCAGTGGTTTTCTACAAAAACTTGAATGCTTGCTTTTTTTTATTTGTTTACTTTTGATAATCTGCTGTAAAATGAAGGAAACAAAGGAAAAGGCTAGATGTACAGTATGCTTTTAACTTATATGTGAAAAAATCTAAACATTTTTTTTAACTGCAACATAACTATAATATAGGTGGCCTCAGTAAAGGCATTTTAAAGGACAACTGAAGTGAGAGCGCTACGGAGTCTGCCATATTTATTTCCTTTTAAGCAATACCAGTTGCCTGCCTGGCATCCATCTTCTACCTCTAAAATGTTTAGCCATAGCCCCTGAACAAGCATGCAGCAGATCAGAGATCTCTGACATTATTAGCTGCATGCTTGTTTCTGGTATTATTCAGACACTACTGCAGCTAAATGGATCAGCAGGGCTGCCAGGAACTGGTATTTTTTAAAAGAAAATAAATATGGCAGCCTCCATATTCTACTTACTTCAGTTGTCCTTTAAGCACAGACAGGTTCATAGCGTCCTTCTATCCTTTATCTATATATAGGTATATTTGGTTTTTGCTCCCACTGGGAGATAAAGACCCTATGACAGTGGGAATGTATGAGAAACTCTTTTCCAACCATACAGGGATCGGTTGAATTCATTGTCACAAAATCCTTTTTTTATATCCTCTCTTTTCTGGGAAATTTATCTTAATCGGTGTATAATGAAACTATTACATTGTAAGCTGTGCTAGGCAGGAGGTTTTGCACTTTCTGTGTCACATTTGCTGAATGATTTGTTTCACGTTTTTAACGTCTGCTCAGTTTCCAATGCAACAGACAGTAAAATATCTGCTTTGTACAGATACAATGTACGGTAAGTGCAACCTGATCACTTGCAGAGTCTGCTGCCACTTAGAAGCATTTTTAAATAACTAACCAATACGTTTCTGCTTTCTTAGGGCTCATTTCCACCATAGCGAATCCGCATGCGGCGCCGACATGCGGATTCGCTTGGTACATTGAAGTGGCCGGGGCTGTTTCCATATGTGCGGCGTGCGGGAGCGATTTGGCAGCGGGCCAAATCTGCACGACGGGACCCACAGAATTCACCTGCGTCGGGAATCCATGCGAATCGCCGCTAATGTATTTAATAGGAAAAACGCATGCGTTTTTTACATGTGTTTTTACCCGCGATTCGCGTGCGATTTCGCACCTTTTTCAATGTTATTTTGCCCTGGCAGAGTCATGGTTAATTTCGCATGGCACCCTGCCATGCAAAATCGCACGCGAAATCGCGGGTAAAAACGCATGCGGAAACGCATCCGCATGCGTTTTTACAAGCGTCGGGATGCCGGCGAAATCGCGTCGCAACAGTGGAAACGGGCCCTTAGGGCCTGTTCAGACGGACGGTTGCTGACCAGTCAGTGTTTGAACATTTTCAAACTCCAGTGATCAATCACCAGAAATCATGACTTGTTTTTCATGGAGCATTTGAAAATTTCTAAAAGGGTTTGAATGTGTTTTTGAGTGTTCCGTTTGTGAGTGGTATGTTTCAAGGCGTTAGAGCAGAATAGCAGGAAAAGGTTTGTTTTTTTCTTTATTGGGCAGGAACTACTCATAACAGGAAGCAGAAATACCTTTGTACTTCCTGCACTCCGAGTGCTGGTGACTGTTTTTTGCCCAGAGCTCTGATTTTACTTTGGAATTGCATTTTTTGGGCTTGAGTTATGGATCAGTTTGACACTGGCCTTCTTCAGCTGATGTTTCTGGCTTTAAGGATGCTTCCGACAAGGTATCTGACCAATCAGAGAGGGTTGTTTCTATTCCTGTCCAACAGCATTCTGGGACACGTCTTTTCAAAACCCCTCCTCAAACCACAAGCAGAGCGGCAGGACTGGGCGTAGCAGAGGCAAGATAGGCTCCAGCCTCAGGGCACATTACCCTATTGTGTTTGAAGGAGAGAGAAATAAGAACCACACGCCTTGATAAAGGGAGAACCTTTTTGGCCCCTGAAACAATTGGACTTTTCTGTGGAAATTGGCACAATAAATAGTGTGCTGTAACTTGAAATCCGTGTGCTGATATTATTTGTACATGCATTTGCTAGTGGTAATGCCTACACCACTTTATCAAGCAATCAGGGTATACTAAAGGTGTACCCACTCTACTTTTGGATTATAAATAAGAAAAGGGGATACATGGCAGTGATTAAAAGCCAGATAACTAGAGATTAAGGTGTTGGGTAGGTTGGTTAGGGGCCCTGGGGCGCCTCTTAGTATAATACCAATCAGTGTGTGACAGCTGGGGTGGATAGGATGGAGAGGCACACAGTGTGTCTCAGCCTTGGGTGCTGGAGGACCTTGTCCTGGCTCTACAGAGCAGTTGCAAGCGATTACCAGCGATTGGCAGCTATTGCAAAGCATTTCAACTCATCACCGGCAAATGCAAATGACTATGAGATGTTACACACTACCTCTCGGACAAGATGAGGGATCTACAGGGGATATCTTACAATCGCTGCTTAATGCTGTAACCATTGTCTGAACAGCTTCCATTCATTGAAATGGAGCAGCAGTTGATCACTTTTTAAACTCACCGTTCACAGGCTGAAGAATGACGTGTTTCTGCCCATGTGATTTGGCCCTCAAAAGGTCCTGCTGCTTCCGCCCCCTCAACACATCTAGTGACTTCTCATTTAATTGTTCTCCTCAGAACTGCAGTTACTAAAACATTTTCCTAACAGCATATTCTGTTTGCTTTAGTTTTATAATACTAAAAAGTTAGCTTAAAAGGACATCGTGTTTGTTTTTTTGCCAAAAGACTCACAAAGACCCCAGTGAGGCAAAGACAAAGTCATTAATTCAGGATGTATGTTTAGTTCAGGTTTTAGAAACAATAATAATTCTAATTTTAAATCAAAAGAGTAGGATGTGATCACTGCAGTAAAAGTTAAATATAGATCTTGCACACAATTTCTATGGATAGATGCAAGCAAAAGACATAGCGTGAAGCAAAACACATTATATTACTAAGTAGGCACTCCTGATTAATGAGATTTGTTCATTATTGTCTTCTGTATGTATAAAGAAGACTCCATTGAAAATAAAGGAGCCAATCATTAAATCCCAACACTCATACATCTGCATATGGTACTAAATTCATTTTAGGTCAATGTATTTGAGTCAAAGTAAATATTACAGGTATTATTTAAAAAAAAATTACACAAACTTATGTTGTACATTTCAGTTGTTACTATGATCCATTTTTAAATATTCCTAGAATATGAATTGTTTGCTGAGTATAATTGCACCGTACGGCCATTAGAACCATCAGGAAAGACTAATAGAGCACGCTGACCTCCAATGCTCCAGTTCCGATCGTAATAGTTCCCTAGAGAGAACACGTTTTACTAAATGGGAAGCTGTTCTGAGATTACTATAAATAAATGTGTATTATTGTCATGCTAAGAAGACTGAATGTTCATCATAAATCAAATGACTGCAATTTAAAAGAAACACAAATAAACATAGCCTTGACATAAAACCGTTTTGTGAATACTGTTTGGTACTGTAGAACCAAGGTTCTCAACGCTTGGTTTATGTCCCTGGGGGGTACTTTAACTTTCATAGTCAATCCATTATGGTAAGTTTTCAGATTAAAAAAAATATAAACTCTGCACAAACAAACTATTCTAATTTAATTTAGGGCATTAAGGAATATTTAAATACTATACAACTCTCAATATATGTAGGAGAGGGACCACTAGACCCCTGGGAAAGCTCCACTAGACCTCAGGGAAAGCTATGAATATCACCAGGCTTTAACAAAAAGAGGGAGTTATTACTATAGACATACTGTTTTGCCACATGATGTGGCCTGATCACCTTTGAAACCACATCCCCTGCATAATAAAGCAACTTATTACGCACATGGGATGATGGCGAGGTACCAGGAAGACTTCAGGGGGCTGAAAGAAGCCCCAGGTAAGGAAATGGGCAACTTTTTTAAAGTTACTTTAGGCTTCCTTTAAATTTAAACACATGGGCTTCTTTTCAATTTCTTTTTCTTCCAAGTTTTTCTGCTGGGGGTTATTTTAGTCTTACCTACAAAATAACTTTTCAGCATCCAACAACTGGAAAAAAAAAAAAAAAGATTAAAAAAGTAATATCAAACTTATTTTGAGTATTGTTCTGCTTGCTGGGTTTTATAAAGATATTGAAATGAAAATGTGTGAAAACATTTCCGCAGAGAGAATTCAGGAAAAAAGTTGATTGAATTGGGGCCGTAGAGAGGAAACGCCAGCAGTGTGAAACCATCAGGCTTTGAGAGCTTTGAGAGCACAGCAGAGCGACTAACTCATCAGCTTATTAATGTACTTCCATTGTCCAATCAGAAAACGTGAAGTAAATTAGCAACCAAGCTTTATTGGTCAAGTGCAGTCAAGACAACTGAAGCCACAGAATTGGCTATGCCGCCCGGCCAGAAGAGTATTATAAATCTGTTCACAAGTAAGCCATTTCATACATGTCTATATTTTTATGTTGGGCATCCATTCAGAGAGCGGTTTGTAAAAAAATGAATAAACAGGGCAAACAACTGTTGTTGGCTAATAATGATGAGCGAAAATGCCTATATTTTTTCGCATTCATTTTTGCGAAAATAATGTAAAACTCAACTTTCGAGTGAAAATGCCATTGAAAATCATCTTGTAGTAAGTTTCTGATTTCTCAAAAACATTTTTTGCGCTAATTAACCTCCTTGCGACTGCCTAATGCCAATTGGTGGCCGAAAGGTCATGTAACGCCAATTGGTGTCAAGTCCTGTGGGCGGAGATTGCAGGGGATCGCGCGTGCCAATGCGCGCGCATTCCTGCATAAGTGACGAAGCTCCGCTCCGTAATTAACCTCCTTGCAACAGCCGAATACCAATTAGTGCAAAATCGAAAATAGCATTTTCGATCCGAAAATTTTCAAGCAACACTGAATACTTCACTAACAATTTAAAGATGGAGATTCAAACCCGTTTAGCAAGGAAGTCAATTTATCTTACTTGACTGGAACATGTTTATCTCATGTAATTTGCACAGTCTTACAGCTTAATAGGGTACATGCACCTGAACAGCAATACCAAGCCAAACGCTTCTCCTAACTAGTGTTGGGCGAACATCTAGATGTTCGGGTTCGGGCCGAACAGGCCGAACATGTCCGCGATGTTCGGGTGTTCGACCCGAACTCCGAACATAATGGAAGTCAATGGGGACCCGAACTTTTGTGCTTTGTAAAGCCTCCTTACATGCTACATACCCCAAATTTACAGGGTATGTGCACCTTGGGAGTGGGTACAAGAGGAAAAAAAAATTTAGCAAAAAGAGCTTATAGTTTTTGAGAAAATCGATTTTAAAGTTTCAAAGGGAAAACTGTCTTTTAAATGCGGGAAATGTCTGTTTTCTTTGCACAGGTAACATGCTTTTTGTCGGCATGCAGTCATAAATGTAATACATATAAGAGGTTCCAGGAAAAGGGACCGGTAATGCTAACCCAGCAGCAGCACACGTGATGGAACAGGAGGAGGGTGGCGCAGGAGGAGAAGGCCACGCTTTGAGACACAACAACCCAGGCCTTGCATGAGGACAAGAAGCGTGCGGATAGCATGCTTTGTACCACCATGCAGTCATAAATGTAATAAAGATAAGTGGTTCAATAAACAGGGACCACGCGGCAACGCTAACCCAGCAGCAGCACACGTGATGGAACAGGAGGAGGCGCAGGAGGAGAAGGCCACGCTTTGTGAGACACAACAACCCAGGCCTTGCATGAGGACAAAAAGCGTGCGGAGAGCATGCTTTGTACCGCCATGTAGTCATAAATGTAATAAAGATAAGAGGTTCAATAAACAGGGACCACGCGGCAACGCTAACCCAGCAGCAGCAGCAGCAGCAGCACACGTGATGGAACAGGAGGAGGCGCAGGAGGAGAAGGCCACGCTTTGTGAGACACAACAACCCAGGCCTTGCATGAGGACAAAAAGCGTGCGGATAGCATGCTTTGTACCGCCATGTAGTCATAAATGTAATAAAGATAAGAGGTTCCATAAACAGGGACCACGCGGCAACGGTAACCCAGCAGCAGCAGCAGCAGCAGCAGCACACGTGATGGAACAGGAGGAGGCGCAGGAGGAGAAGGCCACGCTTTGTGAGACACAACAACCCAGGCCTTGCATGAGGACAAAAAGCGTGCGGATATAGCAGCAATGCTTTTTGCCGCCATGCAGTCATAAATGTAATACAGATGAGAGGTTCAATAAACAGGGACCGGAAACGCTAAACCATCCCAGATGTTCATCGGTCATGTTACTTGGTTGGGGTCCAGGAGTGTTGCGTAGTCGTTTCCAATCCAGGATTGATTCATTTTAATTTGAGTCAGACGGTCTGCATTTTCTGTGGAGAGGCGGATACGCCGATCTGTGATGATGCCTCCGGCAGCACTGAAACAGCGTTCCGACATAACGCTGGCTGCCGGGCAAGCCAGCACCTCTATTGCGTACATTGCCAGTTCGTGCCAGGTGTCTAGCTTCATGCCCGGTTTCAGGTCCAGCGGTGCCAGCCACAAATCCGTCTGTTCCTTTATTCCCCTCCAAATTTCCTCCCCTGTGTGCTGCTTATCCCCAAGGCAGATCAGCTTCAGCAACGCTTGCTGACGCATGCCAACAGCTGTGCTGCACTGCTTCCACGATCCTACTGCTGCTGGTGCTGGGTTAGCATTTCCGGATGAGGTACAGCTTTGAGATGCGTTGGAGGAGAAGGAGTCAGAGAGGTAGGTGCTGCTGTTGTTATCCAGCTGTTTGCGGCGTGGGCAACACCCGCGCCGTAGCAGGTGAGGAATCGCTGCCAGGCTCCACAAGGTTCACCCAGTGCGCGGTAAGGGAGATGTATCGACCCTGGCCGAACGCACTCGTCCAGGTGTCAGTGGTGAGGTGAACCTTGCAGGCAACGGCATTCTTCAAGCTTCGGGTTATTTAGCTGACCACGTGCTCATGCAACTCAGGCACTGCAGAGCGCGCAAAGTGGTAGCGGCTGGGAACAACGTAACGTGGGATGGCCACTGACATCATGCCCTTGAAGCTGTTTGTCTCCACCACTCGATATGGCAGCATTTCGCAGGCCAGAAGCTTGGCTATGCTGGCTGGCTGTTACTGCCACGGCCCGGGGGTCATTTGCTGGCAATTTCCTCTTGTGCTCAAACATCTCAGAGACAGACAACTCAACCGTAGCGCTGCACACCGAAGGGCTGTTGGTTGTTGTGTTTGATGAACACTGGGAGACCTCAAGAGCACTAGTCCGGAAAGTGACAGTGTCAGCATCGTCTGATGTTTGTGAATGTTGTGAACCACGCAATGGCTGGGCTACTGCTGCTGCTGAGGCGGGTCTGGTGGTGAGTCTGGTGAACCCAAGGGAGGCAGTGTTGCTGGTGGTACCCTGTCCTGCCGCGTTTGCCCACAGAGTGGGATGTTTGGATAGAATGTGGCGGCTCATGCTGGTGGTGGAGAGGTTGTTAATACTTTTCCCCCTGCTCAGGCGGGTCTTGCACACCTTGCAAATCGCCATGGTAACATCCTCAGTGCAGTCTTCAAAGAAAGCCCAGACTTTAACTGGCTGAGGACTCGGACCTCGTGCGTGATGTGCTGGTGCTGCTTAACCCACTGCTGGACGCTTGAGAGGTCATCCAAGTAATTATCTGGTCCTGTTCTTTTGGATCTGTGAGGGTTGTTGTCCTGGACAACATGGGCAGTATTGAGTGGGTTTTCTTGGGTGCTCCCCTGTGGCCTGTACGTGAACCGTCAGGGGAAACACCTCTTCCCTTGCCCCTCCCTCTTTCACCGGATTTCTTCCTCATTTCACTTATCCTTAAAGTACACGCTGACTGGCAGCAGTACAGTGGCAGTACAGAAATGCTATACAGTGGTGGGTGAGCGGTGTACCACTATTGTCAGCAGTGACACAGAGCACAATGCTATACAGTGGCGGGTGAGCGGTGTACTACTGTTCCCAGCAGACACAGAGTGGAAGTAAACACAATGCTATATAGTGTGGCTGAGCCGTGTACACAGAGTGGCATTAAACACAATGCTATATAGTCTGCTATATAGTCACCCCGAACAGGGTGATGTTCTGCAGAACCCGAACAGTGGCAAACACTGTTCGCCCAACACTACTGGGAGGGAACGCAGATTTTAGTACCTAAACACACGATACAACATGTTTTCCGGGGTCGGACTCTGAGGCACATACAGATGGTCCCGATCATCATCCTCATCATACAACTCTTCTCCTGAGTCTGACCCACCCACCACCTCTGCCACCCCAACATCCCCAGACACAGACCCCTCATCGTCCTCAACATTAACTTGGGATGCTGGCCTGAGCCAGACCTCCTCCTCCACATCAGGCCCCATCATCTCCTCAATGGCAGCCCTCATTAATCGCTCTGGCGACGGACTGATGGACACAACGTTCTCCTCCGGGGAGGGCTGCTGCTGACCACTGGCTGCTGGGGTGGATGTTATAGCTTGCGTGGGGCGTTGGCTGTTGCTGTTGTTGGGAGTGCTGCTCACAGCGGAGGTCTCTGGGGAACTCATGTTGAGCTCATATAGTGGTTGACGGTGAGTGGAGTATTACTGATCCCAGCAATATACACACTGACTGGCAGAGTACGCAATGCTATATAGTGTGGCTGAGCGGTGTACACAGAGTGGCAGTAAACACAATGCTATATAGTCTGGCTGAGCGAGCGGTGTACTACTGTTCCCAGCAGAATCAGAGTGGCAGTAAACAATGGTATATAGTCTGGCTGAGCGGTGTACACAGAGTGTCAGTAAACAATGGTATATAGTCTGGCTGAGCGAGCGGTGTACTACTGTTCCCAGCAGAATCAGAGTGGCAGTAAACAATGGTATATAGTCTGGCTGAGCGGTGTACACAGAGTGTCAGTAAACAATGGTATATAGTCTGGCTGAGCGAGCGGTGTACTACTGTTCCCAGCAGAATCAGAGTGGCAGTAAACAATGGTATATAGTCTGGCTGAGCGGTGTACACAGAGTGTCAGTAAACAATGGTATATAGTCTGGCTGAGCGGTGTACACACAATGCTATATAGTCTGCTATATAGTGTCAGTAAACAATGGTATATAGTCTGGCTGAGCGAGCGGTGTACTACTGTTCCCAGCAGAATCAGAGTGGCAGTAAACAATGGTATATAGTCTGGCTGAGCGAGCGGTGTACTACTGTTCCCAGCAGAATCAGAGTGGCAGTAAACAATGGTATATAGTCTGGCTGAGCGGTGTACACAGAGTTTCAGTAAACAATGGTATATAGTCTGGCTGAGCGGTGTACACAGAGTGTCAGTAAACAATGGTATATAGTCTGGCTGAGCGGTGTACACAGAGTGGCAGTAAACACAATGCTATATAGTCTGGCTGAGCGAGCGGTGTACTACTGTTCCCAGCAGAATCAGAGTGGCAGTAAACAATGGTATATAGTCTGGCTGAGCGGTGTACACAGAGTGTCAGTAAACAATGGTATATAGTCTGGCTGAGCGGTGTACACAGAGTGTCAGTAAACAATGGTATATAGTCTGGCTGAGCGGTGTACACAGAGTGGCAGTAAACACAATGCTATATACTCTGGCTGAGCGAGCGGTGTACTACTGTTCCCAGCAGACACAGAACAGTGAACAGAATGCTATATAGTGTGGCTGAGCGAGCGGTGTACCACTATTCCCAGCAGACACAGAACAGTGAACAGAATGCTATATAGTGTGGCTGAGCGGGCGGTGTACCACTATTCCCAGCAGACACAGAACAGTGAACAGAATGCTATATAGTGTGGATGAGCGAGCGGTGTACCACTATTCCCAGCAGACACAGAACAGTAAACAGAATGCTATATAGTGTGGCTGAGCGAGCGGTGTACCACTATTCCCAGCAGACACAGAACAGTGAACAGAATGCTATATAGTGTGGCTGAGCGGGCGTTGTACCACTATTCCCAGCAGACACAGAACAGTGAACAGAATGCTATATAGTGTGGATGAGCGAGCGGTGTACCACTATTCCCAGCAGACACAGAACAGTAAACAGAATGCTATATAGTGTGGCTGAGCGAGCGGTGTACCACTATTCCCAGCAGACACAGAACAGTGAACAGAATGCTATATAGTGTGGCTGAGCGAGCGGTGTACCACTATTCCCAGCAGACACAGAACAGTGCACAGAATGCTATATAGTGTGGCTGAGCGAGCGGTGTACCACTATTCCCAGCAGACACAGAACAGTAAACAGAATGCTATATAGTGTGGCTGAGCGAGCGGTGTACCACTATTCCCAGCAGACACAGAACAGTAAACAGAATGCTATATAGTGTGGCTGAGCGAGCGGTGTACCACTATTCCAAGCAGACACAGAACAGTGAACAGAATGCTATATAGTGTGGCTGAGCGAGCGGTGTACCACTATTCCCAGCAGACACAGAGTGGCAGTAAACAGAATGCTATATAGTGTGGCTGAGCGAGGTACACAGAGTGGCAGTAAACAGAATGCTATATAGTGTGGCTGAGCAAGCGGTGTACTACTATTCCCAGCAGACACAGAGTGGCAGTAAACAGAATGCTATATAGTGTGGCTGAGCGAGGTACACAGAGTGGCAGTAAACAGAATGCTATATAGTGTGGCTGAGCAAGCGGTGTACTACTGTTCCCAGCAGTGACACAATGACAGGGGGGACCCTGGCTAGCGTGGCTGGAGCGCGAACTACCCTGCCTGCCTACCCAAAGCTAAACCCACAGACAAATGGCGGAGATATGACGTGGTTCGGGTATTTATTTACCCGAACCACGTGACCGTTCGGCCAATCAGAGCGCGTTCGGGTCCGAACCACGTGACCCGTTCGGCCAATCACAGCGCTAGCCGAACGTTCGGGGAACGTTCGGCCATGCGCTCTTAGTTCGGCCATATGGCCGAACGGTTTGGCCGAGCACCGTCAGGTGTTCGGCCGAACTCGAACATCACCCGAACAGGGTGATGTTCTGCAGAACCCGAACAGTGGCGAACACTGTTCGCCCAACACTACTCCTAACCCTCATTGCACTCATTTCATATGGTCCAGACTTATGGGATGTTTTACATGTTTCAGAAACTATATTTTATTTATCGGATTCTCAGATGATTTCGTACATCCTCAGCCAAGCTGCACAAGAAACAGCATGATAATTATTTTATAATGAGACAATTTTGTAAAATAAGTACACAATGTTGAGTGCAAATTATGAGAAGCCTCTAGGGCAAGGCAATGTAATCTTTAACACACATAAATTCACAGCGTAAACAGTTTTCTGAAGATCTTCAATTATCAGGCTGTATTTGCAACATTTAGCCAAACCCATGCCAAGAATTCCAAAGTATATGTGTGTGTGTGTGTGTGTGTGTGTGTATATATATATATATATATATATATATATATATATATATATATATATATATATATATATACATACATACATACATATACTACAGAAGGTTGCAGCAAGTGATTGCAAGAGATGGTCAGTGGGATGCTAATGATTTCAGCTTGCATGGAAACAATAATGCAAATTGTATGCCCAGCCTGCTGAATTTGATTAGTTTAAAGCTTCATACAATTTGTATTCGAAAAGAATTACTAGTATCTCACTGACCATTTAACACCAGAGTGTAGGAAAGGTGAAGGCCAATTCAACCCAGAACTTAACCAGACAAACCCTAATACCAGTTGGGATGATGAATATAAACAGTGCACACAAGCAAAGAGGTGAAATGAAACCTTTTTTTATGTGCCAAAAATGCAGTACAGCTGACTTCCTGTCCTCTCTAGATTCAGCTGCTGGGCAGGTCATTCAGGTGTGACCATGTGACACTCAATATAGGATGTATTTCCCAGCACTCTTGTCTTAGAATAGAAACTATATATCTACGAGAAAGATGGGACATGGCAGTTCAAAGTCAAAAAGTATCCAATAATTGTAAGAAGTCAGGTCTGCTAACAGGAAACTAACGGCTTTCAGTGGTGTTAAGCTTGTATGGGTAGGTGAACTGCTGCTGAAGGCAAGCGCAGGTGTACAAAAGATTTCTGAACATTCAGCTCCAAAAGTTAATACTTATAATTTACACTAATGCATATGATTTCTGTCAGAATTTGACTTGTTCAGATTAGCGTTTAATAAAGCTACAAAAAATGTATAAGATTATGCTTATATTTCTTGAACAAGTATCACTCCTTTGCAGAGCTCCATTAGTACCTGTTTTTTGGCTGCACTATCATACTCATTAAACAATTGGTACAGTATGCTCTAGTGTTACCGTAAATGGATTAATATATATTCCCCAACTCTTGTTCCCCTCATTCCTTTAGATTGTAAGCTCGCAAGGACAGAGGTCTCTCACCCTCTTGTGTCATGAAATTTGTTATTCATTTTGTTACTGCAATTTGTTATACATTTTATTCACCATGCTACTTTTGTTACTGTAATTGCCAATTCTGTATTTTGTACCAATTCTGTATTGTGTATATTGGTGTACACCATTGTCTGTATTATTTTGTACTTTATGTTTGTTTCCTATCATGTGCAACACTACAGAATATATTGGTGCTTTATAAATCAATAATAATAGAACCATTTGTTAGTAGCTGGAACCTGGAAGTCTGTTAAGACAGGTCTCTGCCAGCTTTTCATATTTGGATCCGGTAATTCTTGCTCAAGGTACATATAGGAAATTTCAAGGGAGGTGAGGTTTTTTTACAGAACAGATGCCATTATTCAAACAGGACATCTGACTTCAACCCAAATAAAGTGGGTATGTGAGAAAGAATGCAGAGACAACCTTAGGTAAGAAACCATAGGGCTAAGCTTTCAATGAAGTCATTCCTAGTCTGCCTTCATGCTATACAATATTAGAGTATTCCATAATCAGTAATTCTTTTACTTAAGAATCCATGCATTTCTCTTCTAAAACCTCCCATCCGGATTTTTCGCCCCGCCATAGTGTGCTTTCAGCAGTTTTACACCTCAGATATCATCACTGATCCTCCGTCACATCAGTACTGCCAACAGGACCACCAACTTACTCCCTGTAACCGAAATGGCATTCAGCTTCGAGAGACAGTTACATAACTACTTTCTATCCTTCATTAAAGCCCCAATGGGTTATCCTTTGGAGCACTGTGTAACTTATCAGTTTGACTAGACAGTATGTCCATTTCTGCTTTACCCAATGTATTAAATCCCTCTCAACATCAATGAGCTTCATTGATATACCTTTCAAACTTCCCCGCAAAGTCTGTGGTGTTTTTGCCCAAAGAACTGTGAACTAGAAAAGATTATGCCGCCCACCGTCATTACTCTTCTTATGAGAATCAGTGTTAAACAGGTGTTTATACTAACCTGGATCCCCCCTTGTATAACACGTAAACCTTTGTTGGCATGGAAACAGAACAGCTGCAGTGAGCACTAGTTGATAATCAATTATCCTGCAACACAGCTGTTGGGAAATTAATCAGCGGATAGGGCTTCTGATTTACTCATTGCAGCTTCCGATTCCATGTGAGTAGAAAGTTGTATGGCGTGTAAATTCTCAGCCCTTAAAAAATACAAACAATTCTACAATTCTTTAACCTGTACTGCTTGGTGATTGTGTTTACAAGGTAGGAATCATTTCCATGCTTGTGGCATAAGTTGCAACAATGTGCAGAGAACTGTGGGATATTGTGGCTCTCTGCAACTTAGGAGCCAAAATTGGCCTGATTGACATGCACACATCTTTAACAACCTGCACTATGGGTAGTATGCCTGCACTATTTAATTAAAAAATAAAACAAGAAAACCCTGTACTTTGGAGATGGATGATGATGCTGAGGAGCACCAGCAAATTACTCATTATAAAACATGCTTGTCCCAATATGGATGGACAAAGGAATCTTACCCATCACTGTTATGCCTAAAGAAGGTAGGGATAATATGGAGGGCTAGTCTTCCATGCTGTTTTATCTTTATCTTCATTACCACTCACTTGTTATGGGAAAACTTAGGCGACTTGATAACTGCACTATTATGGTGGGAAGGGTGATATGTTGGTGTTGTGATTATGGGGTAAGCAGGGGCGTAACTACCATGTACGGCATCCCCTAGGTCCTTAGTTTCCTTCCCCCCAAGGCACCAGGCAGGCAGTAAACAAACATCCCCGCCACCCCCTCCCAACATCCAGAGTATCACCGGGAGTGTAAGGGCTCATTTCCACTTGTGCGCGGCATGCGTCTTGCGAGACACGATGCCAGCACAGCTGTGATCTGTCTCACAGCTGAATCCCTCCAGCTGCGCTCTGCACGGCTATGGAATTTGGACAGTGACACATGCATTTATGCTGCAGGGCCTCCGATTTTTCCCTGGCCATGAATTCGGATGCTCTTCATAGAGTTCTAAGGCTGCCAAATTCCATCCGAATTCGTGGCCGGGGAATCGGCCCATTTTTCGCACAAATAGAAACCTAGCCTTATGCTTACCTGGTTCCAGCACTCTGTATCCCCATGCATCACAGCACTCTCTGCTGCCTTCATTGAGCTCCCAATCAAATGTGACCAGAAGCTCAGAGAAAGCAGCAGAGAGTGCAGCTGCTGTGATGCATGACGATGCGCGGCGCTGGAAGCAGGGAAATATAAAACTCCCTGCTCTACTCTGCTTGCGGATGGGAGTGTCAGGGGCCCCCAAAGCTCCTGAACCCCCAGAAATTGCGGGAGGTTGCAGTAGCTTTTGTTACACCCGTGGGGGGTGACATGGTGGCTGCAATCTTAATGGGGTAAGAGTGTGATACAGTGACACTACTTTTTTTTATAAGGGAAAAGGGTGATATGGTTTCCACACTTCCTGTCATGATGGGAAGGAACAGATATGGTGGCCATTGTGTGGGTGTACTGAGGTGGCTTCTTAGGAGGGTGATGGTGACATGGCTGCCACACTTCCTGTTGTGGAGGAGAGGAAAGAGTGTCATGGTTCCTGGAGTCATGGAGTGTGTGTGGTGGTAGGGGGGGGGGGGGGGGACAACAAAGGTTTTAACCTTTCACACTCTACATCGTTACACACTCTACACTCTACATCGTTATGTTTCATAGTGGGGATTCAGGTTCATCCAATATACAAGTTTAATTCCTCCATTAGTAGGGTCTGCACCCAAATGTTGCACAGGGCTTATCCGATTAGGAAAACTAATGAAGAATGTATCTTTGTGGATTTTCCTTCCTCTAGTTTAATATTCAAAGGAACTCAAGAGTTGAACTTGATAGTTAGACACGTCTTTTTATAAGCTTTTTTTAAGCTATATAACTATGTAAGTATGAAATGACCTCATAGCTTGATTAATTAATCATTAGCCTTCCGAATCTGATTAGCCTGTTCAAATGTCCAGTGTAGTCCCCACTAATATCGCTAATTGTATAGCAATAAAAAATAGCGAGTGGAATTTTAGATCACAACTCTAACAATGACCATTTTTTATATGTTTGATATATGTTTCCAGATAGATTTGAAACCTGTTATTAATCTACGGAATGTAAAATGACACAAAAGATTTTTCGGCTGAACATTTACATATTGCTTTAAGCATTTTCTTACCTAAGGTACAAAAAAAGTATTTAATTTAAATTACTTCAAGGTCTCCAAACCAATCTGTTTGAAAGTAATGGAAAGGGCTCGCAATCTTCATGTGAAAATTGATCTGCTAATGAATGCAAAAAGGTCTGTAGTAATTAAAAAAAATGTAATAGCAGTGCTGCTAAAGAGTTCTTTGCAGGTGAAGTTCAATAAGTTCGGCATCCTTATTGTATGCTTCAAAATATAGGTCAATGCCCTGTAATCAAGATTCTAAACATAAAATGGATGAGCAAGTTAATGTCTGGTGACTGTGAAATGTGCATGCAACAGTTTTGTGTCTATGCTACAGGTCTATAAACAGTAGTGATGTCCGCTACAAGTATGAAGCTACTCATAATTGAAATTGTATTTTTAATTAGATAGTGCTGCCCCTGGTCCCTGGCAGAGGGGCTGTTGAAGCAGTATTGTCACCATAAAAATCAAATTTCAACAGCAACTGGTCTGTGTAACGATCGGTGAAGCACAGAGAGGATCTGATTACCAGTGATCTGCAGAATCACTGGGAATACAGATGTATACCAGATTATACGTGATCTGCAGTATCACTGATAATCCGATATACTAGCTAACCTCTGTTCACCTGAGTAGAGTGTAGTGTTTGGTGTAACAGTAACACTTAGAGGACTAGGCCTCAGTGCAGCACGGGGTACTGCACAGATTCCTTCCGCAGACCTGAGCTTCTCCAAGACGGGAGGAGTCAGACTGACAGTAGGAAGGACAGACTGGAAGTAACCTTCAGGAAGAAGGATTACTAACAGAGCGAGGAACCGCCTCTAACAGTAAGGTCGGTTCTCGAGGTCGGACAAGCCAGGTCGTACACACACGGACAGATAAAGTACAAGATCAGGAGGCAAAGGCGGAGTCAAAGTACAGGCAGGGTTCAGCAACGGGGTATCAGATATATCGGGGTACAAAATCAGGAGGCAGAAGCAGAGTCAAGGAACAAGCCGGGGTTCGGCAACAGAGTATCAGAAATATCGAGGTACAAGATCAGAGTTCAGGAGGATAGTCAAGGCAGGCAAAAGTCATAACATATAATCACAATCAAACTAGTACTTTAGCTATCAACAGAATCTAGCTAAGTGTAGGATTACAGCTCCAGCTGGTCCCGGCACACTTGCGGATCTGACTACGGATCTGGGTGCTCCCACATATGTGATCGCACGCCAGACAAGGAGCAAGTGAACAACCAGCAGTATATATACTCTAGGACCTTTCCAGGACCTCCCTAATTGCTGGTCCAATGAGAGCAGTGGAATTTGTCAGCTGACCCAGCTGGTCAGCCGACACCCTTCTAACTGCTATTTAAACTCTGCCTCTGTGCTCGCGCGCGTGTAAGTCTGAATCCTGGTGGACTATCAGTCCCAGCCACACCAGTACTGTCATGCAATGTATCTAGTGCGGGGGCCGCCTCTGATGCGGATTCCGCCGTTACCAATGTGGATTCCGCCGCACTGCCTATGCGGCATGCGGCGTCTTTTCCGCGTTGTGACGCCATGCTGGATGCGGAAACAGCCGCCTCACCTCGAGAGACGGCGGCCTTTCCGCGTTTCCTTACAGTACCCCCCCCCCCCCCCGAGGAGTGGACTCCGGACCACTCCTACCAGGTTTCTCGGGGTGTAAGGCATGAAACTCCCTCACCAACTCATCCGCATGCATACGGTTCCCAGGTACCCATCGCCTCTCCTCGATGCCATACCCTTTCCAATGTACGAGGTACTGTACCGAGTTTTGTACTTTGTGAGAATATAATATTTTTTCCACTTCATATTCAGGTTGGGCATCTACCAACACGGGAGGAGGAGGAGTGGGACCCACCTGGACTGCTGGTTTAAGAAGGGACACATGGAAGGACCTTACCCCCCGCATGCTGGTGGGAAGGTCGACGGTATACGTAACATTATTAATTTTTTTTACTACCGGAAATGGACCGACAAACCTGGGGCCCAATTTATCTGAGGGCTGTTTCAGGGCCAAATGACGTGTGGACACCCAAACCAAGTCTCCTGGCTGGAAGCTCCACTCTACTGAACGTTTCTTGTCAGCTTGACCCTTCTGAGTAAGAAACGCCTTTTGTAAACTATTTCTCACCGTACGCCAAATGTCCTTAAAAGACCTCTGCCAGGCCTCCAGAGCTGGAAACGGGGTGGAGGCCACTGGCAATGGTGAGAACTTGGGCAATCTACCAGACACAACCTGGAATGGAGAGAATCCGGTGGAGGAGCTTTTCAAATTGTTTTGTGCGAACTCCGCGAAGGGCAGAAACTTGACCCAGTCGCTCTGCGTCTCCGCAACATAGCACCTCAAAAATTGCTCCAATGACTGGTTGATTCTCTCCGTCTGCCCATTGGTCTGTGGGTGGTAGCCCGATGAAAATGACAGCTTCATGCCCATTTGTTGGCAGAATGCCCTCCAGAATCTAGAAACGAACTGGACTCCCCGATCCGACACTATGCTCTCCGGAATGCCGTGCAGCCGGAAGACATGTGTAATAAACAAGTCGGCCAATTCCTGGGCCGATGGGAGTCCTTTCAAGGGCACGAAATGGGCCATTTTACTGAAGCGGTCGACTACCACCCAAATGACCGACATACCTTCTGACTTGGGAAGTTCGCCCACAAAATCCATGGACAAATGAGTCCATGGCTCACTCGGGGTGGGTAAAGGCTGCAAGGTACCCACAGGTGCCAGCCGGGAGGGTTTACTCTTAGCGCAAACTGCACACTCCCTAACGAACTCCTTGCAGTCTGCTGCTAAAGAAGGCCACCAAGCACACCTGGATACTAGATCCTGAGTTCTAGATGCCCCAGGGTGTCCCGCATTCTTGTGAGAATGAAACATCTGCAAAGTGCGGAGACGAAAGGGTAGGGGTACAAACATCACCCCTTCAGGTTTCCCTTCTGGGACATCCTGCTGAAAAGGCCTCAGGGTCTCTGTCCAGTCCTCCCAAGTCTCAGCTGCCGCTAACACTAACCTCTGTGGGATAATGGACTCTGGGGCAGGAGGCTGGGCTGTCTCTGGCTCAAAGCATCTGGACAGAGCATCTGCCTTAACGTTCTTGCTGCCCGGGGTGTATGTAATCAGGAACCTGAACCTCGAAAAAAATAACGACCATCGAGCCTGACGGGGACTTAACCTCTTAGCCCCCTCGATGTATTCCAGGTTCTTGTGATCGGTGTATACCGTAATCATATGCTCTGCTCCTTCCAGCCAATGACGCCACTCCTCAAAGGCAAGTTTAATGGCAAGGAGCTCTCTGTTGCCTATATCGTAGTTTCTCTCTGCCGGAGAGAACCTACGAGAGAAATAGGCACAGGGATGTAATCTTCCCTGCAACCCTGATCGCTGAGACAGCACAGCCCCTACCCCGACCTCTGAGGCGTCCACCTCAACAATAAAGGGGTAAGAAGTGTCAACGTGCCTCAGAATGGGTGCTGAGCAAAACAAGTCTTTCAGAGTGGAGAATGCTCGTAGAGCTTCTGGAGTCCAGTGGTTAGTATCTGCCCCTTTTTTAGTAAGACTGGTGAGGGGTGAAATGACCGTGGAATACCCCTTTATGAACCTTCTGTAATAGTTCGCGAAGCCTAAGAACCGCTGTAAAGATTTTAACCCCACGGGTTGGGGCCACTCTAACACAGCAGAGACTTTGGCGGGGTCCATACACAGGCCCGTGGTGGAAATAATGTAACCCAGAAAGGCGACAGATGTTACTTCGAAAATACATTTCTCAAGTTTAGCGTATAACGAGTTTTGTCTTAGTTTGCAGAGTACGAATTTCACATGCGTTCTGTGCTCAGAGAGGTTGTTGGAGAAAACAAGTATATCGTCTAGATAGACCAGCACGAATCTCCCCAACACCTCTCTGAAGACCTCGTTGATGAGTTCCTGGAAAACGGCCGGGGCATTACATAACCCAAAGGGCATCACTAGGTACTCGTAATGCCCGTCTGGCGTGTTAAAGGCCGTTTTCCACTCATCACCCTTTCTTATGCGTACCAGGTTGTACGCGCCCCGTAAATCCAGTTTTGAGAAGATCTTGGCATCTGTGACCTGCGTAAATAAATCGTCTATCAGGGGTAACGGATATCGGTTCTTTACCGTGATTTTATTCAGTCCCCGGTAATCGATACAGGGCCGCAGGCCCCCGTCTTTCTTTTTAACGAAAAAGAAACCTGCTCCAGCAGGCGATCGGGACGGACGAATGAAACCCTTGGCCAAATTCTCACGGATATATTCTTGCATGGCCAACTTTTCTGGCCCAGATAAATTGTACAGATGACCCCGAGGAGGCATACAACCAGAACGGATATCAATGGGGCAATCAAAAGAGCGATGAGGGGGTAATTTGTCTGCTGCCTTGGGACAGAACACATCAGAATATTCTAAATATTGCTCAGGTACCCCTTGTACATGAACCTTGGTTTGGCCCAGTGTCACCTTCCCTAAACATTGCTGAAAGCAGCGTGCTGACCAAGAAACTAGTTGGCCGGTGGCCCAATCGATGTGTGGAGAATGAAGGTGCAACCACGGCATGCCGAGTATAATGGTGGAAGTAGACATATGCAACACAAAGAATTGTAATTTTTCCCAGTGCAGAACCCCTATGGTGACTCCCACCTCTGGTGTCTGAGACAGTGGGTGACTCCCTTGCAGAGGAGAGTCATCCACTGCCGCAACCTGGATGGGTGGTTGTACAGGTGTGAGTGGAATACCCAATTTCTTAGCAAACTCAAAATCCATAAAATTTGCCGCGGAGCCTGAATCGATAAAGGCTTCCGTGACCTCGGTTTTATCTTTCCACGTAATGGTGCAGGGAAGAAGCAACCGTTTTTCTTCTAAGGGAAAAAGTTGGACGCCCAGGGTGTTACCCCCTACCACTCCCAGGCGGTAGCGTTTTCCTGGCTTATTAGGGCAGTTTCGTACTATATGCCCCCCTTCAGCGCAATACAGACACAGCTGTTCGGTCATTCTCCGTCTTCGCTCCACCTGGGTCAATTTTGACCGACCAATCTGTATCGGCTCGGATGGAAGCAAGACCGGAGAAGACGAAACAGTAGGAGGTGGAATCACTGGGGCTGTGGTGTAAGACACCCTTCTGACACGGGAACTACCCCTGGTCTGCCTTTGGTAGCCCAGCCTGCGGTCGATCCGGATGGCCGCTGAGATGGCCTCATCGACTGTTCTGGGTTCGGGCTGACTTAACATCATGTCAGAGACCTCATCGGACAGCCCTGACAAGAAACAATCTAACAGGGCATGAGTGTCCCACCTGGCCGTAACTGACCACCTCCTAAACTTGGCCGCGTAATCTTCGACCGGACCTTCGCCTTGACGCAATAGCTTGAGCTTCCGCTCAGAAGTCGAGGCAAGGTCTGGATCGTCGTAAATTACTGCCATAGCCTTAAAGAATTCCTCTACAGAGGTAAGCGCTTTGTCTCCGGTGGGCAGGCTATATGCCCATGACTGGGAGTCGCCGGACAACAAAGTTTTAATAAACGTGACCCTCTGGGTCTCAGTACCCGAAGATTGGGGTCTCAACTCAAAATAGGACAATACTCTACTCCTAAAATTCCGGAAGTCAGATCTGTGGCCGGAAAAGCTTTCAAGGACAGGCATACATACGTATGTCAGAGCTAGGAGAGGATCGCACATGATCCACTGATGTCTGGAGGGTTTGTACAGACCCTGATAGGGCATTAATAAGAGTTATGTGGGTGCCCAGTACTTGATTGATGTTGTCCACCGAAGCGGCAAGTACACCCAGACAATCAGTGTTTGCGTCCATTTTGTATTTGGTCTGGCGTTCTGTAATGATCGGTGAAGCACAGAGAGGATCTGATTACCAGTGATCTGCAGAATCACTGGGAATACAGATGTATACCAGATTATACGTGATCTGCAGTATCACTGATAATTCGATATACTAGCTAACCTCTGTTCACCTGAGTAGAGTGTAGTGTTTGGTGTAACAGTAACACTTAGAGGACTAGGCCTCAGTGCAGCACGGGGTACTGCACAGATTCCTTCCGCAGACCTGAGCTTCTCCAAGACGGGAGGAGTCAGACTGACAGTAGGAAGGACAGACTGGAAGTAACCTTCAGGAGGAAGGATTACTAACAGAGCGAGGAACCGCCTCTAACAGTAAGGTCGGTTCTCGAGGTCGGACAAGCCAGGCCGTACACACACGGACAGATAAAGTACAAGATCAGGAGGCAAAGGCGGAGTCAAAGTACAGGCAGGGTTCAGCAACGGGGTATCAGATATATCGGGGTACAAAATCAGGAGGCAGAAGCAGAGTCAAGGAACAAGCCGGGGTTCGGCAACAGAGTATCAGAAATATCGAGGTACAAGATCAGAGTTCAGGAGGATAGTCAAGGCAGGCAAAAGTCATAACATATAATCACAATCAAACTAGTACTTTAGCTATCAACAGAATCTAGCTAAGTGTAGGATTACAGCTCCAGCTGGTCCCGGCACACTTGCGGATCTGACTACGGATCTGGGTGCTCCCACATATGTGATCGCACGCCAGACAAGGAGCAAGTGAACAACCAGCAGTATATATACTCTAGGACCTTTCCAGGACCTCCCTAATTGCTGGTCCAATGAGAGCAGTGGAATTTGTCAGCTGACCCAGCTGGTCAGCCGACACCCTTCTAACTGCTATTTAAACTCTGCCTCTGTGCTCGCGCGCGTGTAAGTCTGAATCCTGGTGGACTATCAGTCCCAGCCACACCAGTACTGTCATGCAATGTATCTAGTGCGGGGGCCGCCTCTGATGCGGATTCCGCCGTTACCAATGCGGATTCCGCCGCACTGCCTATGCGGCATGCGGCGTCTTTTCCGCGTTGTGACGCCATGCTGGACGCGGAAACAGCCGCCTCACCTCGAGAGACGGCGGCCTTTCCGCGTTTCCTTACAGTCTAAGTGTATTAAAGAGAATCTGTATTGTTAAAATCACACAAAAGTAAACATACCAGTGCGTTAGGGGACATCTCCTATTACCCTCTGTCACAATTTCGCCGCTCCCCGCCGCATTAAAAGTGGTTAAAAACAGTTTTTAAAAGTTTGTTTATAAACAAACAAAATGGCCACCAAAACAGGAAGTAGGTTGATGTACAGTATGTCCACACATAGAAAATACATCCATACACAATCAGGCTGTATACAGCCTTCCTTTTGAATCTCAAGAGATCATTTGTGTGTTTCTTTCCCCCTGCATCTCTCATGCACTGAAGTTTCAGGCTGCTCTTTTCTTCCTGCAAACAGCTTTGCCCTTGTCTGTAATTCCTCAGTATGTGAAAGCCCAGCCAGCTCAGAGGACGATTTATCCAGCTTGTAAAAGATAAGAGAGAAGAGAGAAGCTGCCCTAATCTAAATAACACACAGGCAGTGTGCATAAAGGGGCCTGGAAGGGGGAGTTCTTAGCAGAACCACAACACTGAAGAACTTGGCAGCCTTCCAGACACAGGCTGACAAGTCTGACAAGAGATAGATAAGTTGATTTATTACAGAGACTGTGATAGTACAAAGTGCTGCAGTAAGCCAGAACACATTAGAATAGCCTTTGGAACTTGTAGGATGATAAAAGACAGGATGCAATTTTTGTTACGGAGTCTCTTTAAGTGATAAAGATGCTAATCCTGCATTCAAAACTTGCAAAACTTTTTCTACTGTTTTGGTTTGGAGTTATCACATACTTTATGATGAGCACTGGCCCCAGTGGCGGCTCCAGCTTCAGATTTTTGGGGGGGCTCAAAGGGGGCACGAGGGCTGGCAGGCCGGGCTCGGGGGGGAGGGGAGGCGAAAAATTGGGCGTGGTCATGATGTCATGTGGGCGGGGCTAACTGTAATGTAGTTGTACCAGCTAACGTAGTTACATGGAAAAAAAAAATGAAGTAAACGCACATAATGACAGGTAGCCTTTCACCAGTAAATGCACATAAGAATCAGCTTTTCAGCAGTTAATGCACGTAATGACAGACTGCGTTTCTGCAGTAAATGCACATAAGAGCCTGCTTTTCACCAGTTAATGCATGTAATGACAGACAGTTTCCCCATTAAATGCACATAAGAGACAGCTTTTCACCAGTTAATGCACATAATGACAGACTGCGTTTCTGCAGTAAATGCACATAAGAGCCTGCTTTTCACCAGTTAATGCATGTAATGACAGACAGTTTCCCCATTAAATGCACATAAGAGACAGCTTTTCACCAGTTAATTCACATAATGATAGACTGCGTTTCCGCAGTAAATGCACATAAGGGACAGCTTTTCACCAGTTAATGCACATAATGACAGACTGCGTTTCCGCAGTAAATGCACATAAGGGACAACTTTTCACCAGTTCATGCACATAATGACAGACAGCATTTCCCCAGTAAATGCACATAAGAGACAGCTTTTCACCAGTTAATGCACATGACAGACAGCCTTTCACCAGTTAATGCCCATAAGAGACAGCTTTTCACCAGTAAATGCACATAAGAGACAGCTTTTCACCAGCTAACGCACGTAATGACAGACAGCCTTTCACCAGTAAATGCACATAAGAGACAGCTTTTCACCAGTAAATGCACGTAATGACAGACAGCTTTTCACCAGTAAATGCATGTAATAACAGACAGCATTTCCCCATTAAATGCACATAAGAGACAGCTTTTCACCAGTAAATGCACGTAATGACAGACAGCGTTTCTGCAGTAAATGCACATAAGAGACAGCTTTTCACCAGTAAATGCACGTGACAGACAGCATTTCCCCAGTAAATGCATGTAATGAGAGACAGCATTTCACCAGTTAATGCACATTATGACAGACAGCCAGTGTCCCCAGGTGTATAGATGTCCCCAGTATATGTAGTCAGGCTAGTGATGGTGGACTGGGGGCCCCAGGGCACCTCAGGCCTGGCTAGTGGTGGGCTGGAGGCCTCAGGCCTGGCTGGTGGTGGTGGGCTGGGACCCCCAGGGCAGCTCAGGCCTAGCTGGTGGTGGGCTGAAGGCCTCAGGCCTTGGTGGTGGTGGTAGGTTGGGGGCCCCAGGGCAGCTAAGGCATGGCTGGTGGTGGGCTGGGGGCCGCAGCACAGCTCAGGCCTGGGTGGTGGGTGTTCTGAGGCCCCCCAGGGGGGTGCTCAGAGTCAGGCCTGGTGGTTGGTGGTGGTGCCTGCTGAGCTGCCCTAGGCCTGGGTGGCTGCCTGGTGCACAGTTGCAAAAAAACAATTTAGCAGTTGGCTGGCTGGAGTAAACAGGACAGGACACCCTGACCCACCACACCCACCTTGTCGGAGTTTCGACTCCTGAGTCCTGCTGGCTGTCTAGCTGACTGACTGGCTCGGCTCCAGAGTCCAGCCTTCAGTCCTGTGCGCTGTCCGTGGGTGCCTGGGTCACTCACTGCCACTGGATGTGACTGAGTGTTACTGACTAGAAGTCAGTGACTCTGCACCCAGTAGGTGGTAAGGTGCCCCCCCCCCAGTACAGGTAGTAGGGTGTCCCCAGGTGGTGGTTGGGTGGGTAGGTAGGTAGCAGTGTGTGGGGTTTAGGTAGGTGTGTAGCAGTGTATTAGGTAGGTAGATAGCACTGTGTGGGTAGGTAGGTAGTAGTTTTTTTTTTTTTAGGTAGGTAGATAGCAATGTGTGGGTTAAAGTAGATAAGTAGGAGCTTGTGGGGTTTTAGGTAGGCAGGTAGGTAAGTGTGCGGATAGGTAGGTAGGTAGCAGTGTTTGGGTGGGTGGTTATTTGGGTAGCTAGGTAAAGTTTAGGTAGCAGTGGGTGGTTAGGTAGGTTGGTAAGGTTTAGGTAGGTAGGTAGGTAGGTAGGCAGGCAGCAGTGGGTGGTTTCTGGTAGGTAGAGAGGATAGGTAGGTAGCAGTAAGTGGTTATGTAGGTAGCAGTAAGTGGTTATGTAGGTAGGTAGTGTTTGTCTCCCCCCTCCTCCTCCCATCAGACCTGCAGATCAGCGCGGCGAGCAGGGGCAGAGACCTCAGATCAGCGTGGGACCCGGCTGACAGAGCGGGAACACAGTGAGCAGCCGCGCGAGTCAGTTCATATGCAGGAGGTGACGAGTGACGTCACTTCCGCATTATGACGTAGTCGGGTCCCACGCTGTCTGTAGTTCTGCTTGTTCCGCTCGCCGCGCTGATCTGCAGGTCTGATGAGAGGGAGGGGAACATGGGGGGCAGGCGGCAGCCCAACCTGAGCACCCTGCAGGGGTTGAGGCCACAGGCGAGCCAAGCAAAGCGGCAGGGGCAGGGGCAGCAGCGACTGGGGGGGCTTTCATAGGGGCTTACAGTTTGTCAGCTGGGGCTTCAGCCCCGGCAAGCCCCAGTGTAGCGCCGCCACTGACTGGCCCTAGTGCCAAACAGTGCCAAAGAGTTGAATGCTGGGAGTTCTTTCTATCTATAATATATTCCCCCTCTTCCATTTATTTCCCTGCCTAGCTTTCTTATCTGAAACACCTCTGCTCACTTGTGTTTACAAGCAAGGCTTAGGTGACTCAGCAATTGGAGGATAAGACAGTGTAGTTCCTAGTATACACCTCAGTGGGAGTGTCTGAAGACTCTGGGAGGGGGGCAGCTAATTAATACACAATGAGCAAGAGAAGAGAGGGGGGGAAACAAGAGTCAGGGAGGATATGATGTCAGCATTAGCTTGGCAAGATGGCCACTGCCTAGAATAGGATTTTCTGCTTTTCCTTTATAAAATTCACACGAATCATTACGTGGATAGCACAATACATCTGTTATGTAAGAAGAAGTAGTATTTATCTACTTATATATGTGTTTTTTATTTCTAGGTTAGCATGGGTGTTGCTTGTTCTTTAAACTACCTATGCTGCCGCCTATAGCTGATGCGGTCCACGTAATGCCGCTACTTCCTCCTTCCAGGTTTGGAGGAGGAAGTAGTGGAGTTAAGTGGACCTCGAGTAGAACGCATCAGCTATAGGCGGCGGCATGGATAAATTAACCCCCCTCTGCCGCGGCCAGCGTTATCTAATTTAAACTTTAATTATGAGTAGATAGCTACTTACTCATAGCTACTTGTAGTGAACATCACTAATGAACAGCTCATAATTGCAGCTTAGTTACAAATTTATGGTATTTTTACACTTACATGTTGCATGGCATTGTAACTGACGTTGTTTTGCTGTTTTGTTATATAACGCAACACAATGCACTGCCCCAGTGGAAAATAAACTAACATCAATTAAAAATAGTATAGCTTGGAATAGGGCCAAAAATGTACTTCCTGCTGATTTGGATTAGTCCAATTCCTTGCTGCAGACAATTTGCATGCAAGCCACACTAAATAGCATCGATCACAAGGCAACACTACCGAAAATTTGAACGGCAAGCGATGGTTTTGGTGCGACTACACAGTGACGCATACATTACAATGTAAGTATGCTTCACTGCCAATGTAAATGCATGCATTACCTGGTTAACACACACAGCACGCTGTGCATTACTGAGTCGGAATGTGAAAGCTATAGGCAACAGCATAGGTAATTTAACTCCCCCAGTAACCAGTTGTGATTCAGTACCCAACTTATTTTTTCAGCCACACTGAGCATCCGACGACTCCGAGCTCTGCGGCCTCTCCTGTCTCCTCCAAGGCTGCACGCTGGTGATGCTGCCTAGTTCCTAAGCCTGCTGATTTGATGGCGGCGGCTGCCGCCCGCTCTGCTGCCCTGGCTGCGGCTGATTGTCACGGTCAGTCACTGAGCGGCGAGCACCGCCGACGTGACCGTGGTGATGATGATGATGATGAGGCTGGCTGGCTGCTGCCGCCGGCCGCCGCTCACTGGCCCGGCGTGAGATCCCTCAGATCCGAAATGGAGCATGCCCGCCGCAGGCCGCAGCCGTCTGTCCCCTGCCTGCCAGTGCAGGATGCATGCTGGATGCGGATGCCCGACCTTCGCCACCGCCAGACCCAGAGGGAGACGCAATCCCCGGTGAGTCACTCACTTACTTTGCTGCCTCACTCAGGCTTCCCTTCACGGACACGGTCGGTTGTGTGGGGGATGTAATGTTATGTAGACATATTTGGGGGGGGGGGGGCGGGGAATGGGGGGCTTGGCAAGGGGAACAGAATCAATGAAGGGGATGACAAAGTCGGGGGGGGGGGGGGGGGCTTGGTAAGGGGAACAGAATTAATGAAGGGGATGACAAAGTGGGGGGGCGTCTTTACGATCTTTGCCTCAGGCAGCAGAAAGTCCAGGACCGGCCCTGCTCAGGACTAATGTATACACACCAACCAGCTGGTATGAAGAAGCTGGTACTGAAATGGAAGGCAGAACAATTGTATGTAGTAGTGACTGCTGTAGATACAGAACATCTCTCTACAGTGTGGACTTTGTTGACCTCTTATCTGCTAACAATCTGAAATAAGAAGGAGAACTAATTACTCTTCTGAGAGAACCTTTGAAGCTAAGTGAGGTGGCGAACCTATTAACCTGATATTGAAAATTGAAACTATCTTTAACTACAGCTGTTACATTACATACATGAAGAGATGGAAGGTTTATATACAGGCCTCCAATTTCTGCGGAAGGAAGATACCAGCAAAGCATTACATCAAATTAAACACTCCACAAATTTAAATTCTATAGGCGCGCTGGTGATAAACATATATTCATATAAATCACTCTATAGTAAATAAAACAATACCTTTATTGTAAAGCAAGGACAATATCAACATGCCTTACCCACTAATAAAAATATGTATGCCACAAGTAAAAAATGGTAAAATAGTGTCTCTAAATAGACTCACAACATTCTATATCCAAGCAATAAGCTAAAAGATATATCTAGGAGGAATACCGTCTCTCCAAAAAACTCCCAGCTCCACTATATGGCTACAGGAAGAATGGATTCCAGCTTTCCTGCATAAAACAATGTCTCCAGTCATACCACGGATATGCAGCTGGTAGAGTGGAGGGTAATGCCTTAAATCAATAAGGAGTGTTATTGATTTAAGGCATTACCCTCCACTCCATAGTAGAGCTGGGAGTTTTTTGGAGAGACGGTATTCCTCCTAGATATATCTTTTAGCTTATTGCTCGGATATAAAATGTTGTGAGTCTATTTAGAGACACTATTTTATCATTTTTTACTTGTGGCATACATATTTTTGTGATAGTGCACATATATGTGTATATATATATACACACTTTTATCATCACTTTTTGCAGGACGCCATTTGTACTCCCATGTATGAGTGTACGTGCAGAGTGATTAGTAGGTAAGGCATGTTGATATTGTCCTTGCTTTACAATAAAGGTATTGTTTTATTTACTATAGAGTGATTTATATGAATATATGTTTATCACCAGCGCGCCTATAGAATTTAAATTTGTGGAGCATTTCATTGGTGGGAGTAGGGGTTAACCCACGTCAATCAGGCAGCAGCAGGTGGGAAGTGGAACCCATTTTTGCGTATTTTTGAAAGTATTTTTCAGAGATGTAGTAGCAGCGCCATCTAGTTATTGTTATAATCAAATTAAACACTGTTTATTGGCTATATAGTAGTAGCTTGTTATTAAAGCCTGAAACTGCACAAATATTAAGGTATCTGTTTTTAAAATGACAGTAGATAACTGCATTAAAGAGGTCTAGTAAAAAAGGCCCACCCGTTAAATAAATAGGCGCGTGTCCTTGTGTAGACGGCCGCAACCCCCTCACAACATGCGCAAGCCCGTGAACCGTGGCCTCAATCCACAAACTCGAGCACATGGATGCGAACCAAGCAAAGACACCTGCTCCCATCCAGGACTGCTGTCCAAAATTGGCCCGCTTGCCCAGATGCATGGACACAGGGACACAGTCCCGCTCATTTCAGGACATAATTATGTTTGGGACAATTGGTTTCACAGATGTATTTACATACTAGGGCCATTATTCTCAACTCAAGTCACTTTTTCTCCTAAGTTTTCTCTTAGATCATTTTTCTTCTTCTGTCTAAAATAATTTTTCAGCTCTCTGCAATTGGAAAATAGTACTGTCAAAATGATTCAGAGTTTGCTTGCTTGCTTGGTGGTTGCTTAAAAGGCAGTTTATTGATAAGGTGTACATATCACCTAAGAGAAAACTTAGAATAAAAAGTGAATGGCCCATATGCAATTAACTTTTTTCCTGAGTTTTCTCCTAGGTGATATTTTCAAACTTGTCAATAAAATGGCCTTTAAACCAAAAGAAAATACTGAAAATAAATTTGAAAGTACTTTTCCAGCTACTTTTTTGACACTTTTTGAGTTGCAAAGTGATGAAAAGTTACTTTAAGACAGATGAAAAATTATCTTCTAGGCAAAAACTGAGGAGAAAAAGTTAATTGCATATGGGCCTCTGCAGTTAACTTTTTTCCCTAAATTTTCTCCTAGTTGATATTTTCACAACTTGCCAATAAAATGCCCTTTACGCCACTAGCAAGCAAGAAAGTACTCAAAATACATTTGGCAGTGCTTTTTCACCTACTTTTTGTACGTTTTTCAATTGCAAAATACGGAAAAATGATTTTAAAGAGAAGATGAAAAATTATATACAAGGATATAACTAATAATAATAGGAGAAAAAGTTAATTGCATAAGGGCCCAGAAGAGATAATTTGTGAGTTAGGTTCTGTGAATCAACTCCATACTTTTAAATTATAATTACTGCTTGGCCCTGCCCACAATATGCGATAACCACACCTAGATTCTGCTGCAGCTGCTGCATATTCCTCTGCATATAGTGACCAAAGGTGGCCCAGGACTTCTGAGATCCTAGAAAGACCCCAGTATGGAGGGTATTTCTTTACAAAGTGTGGCAGGTAACCTTTCTGTAGCTTATAAAATCGGGTTCATTGAGTGCTTTATCAGATTCAGCTTTCAGCAATCAATTCTTATTATAATACTGAATTAGTATTAAAAAAACTTGCTTTGTTTAAATGTTTTGTTGTAGCTCCAGTAACATTTTTTAATTTTACGATGTGGACAAATAGATAGATACGATCGTAATTACCATAAGCCTAATAACCTTGTTGGTACAGAACAATATGCTTGCCATTCAGATGCAACTGAACAAAGTGTTTAAGCAATAACTTGGAAAATCAATAGGTGTTGAAAGAAAGCACAGAGAAAGCTTGTTTCGGCTTGACTGAAGTGCTCTCAAATAAACTCTGACAACGAAAATAAATGTTCGAAGACATGTAATGAGCAAAATTATAAAAACATCTGATTAGAGAAGTATACTCTATTGTATAGTTGCTGAATTGTTACCGATTCAATGGCTTGGACTTAAATAAGGAAAAAGAAAGATAAAGAAAACTTTGCTAATTATCTAAGCAGTGGTTTGCTTCTTGGCGTTTGTGTCGGTAATTTTAATAACTCCGCTGCTCTCCTGTGTATTTCGTTTTTTTTATAACTTTCTTGCAGAAAGGTCAGATATCACATAGCAGAGGAATACCTCCCAAGCTGTGGCATGTCACGCCGATAGAGATGGCAGGGAGGAATGGTAATATATTTATCATTTAAAAAAATGACTCACTTTAAAACGGACCTGAACTCAGAACTTCCTCTCGGCTCTAAAAGATAATAACCTTTACAGAAAAACATTTTTTTGTTCCAGCTGATACAAATCCCGCAATAAATCTACAGTGTGTCTACTTCCTGCTTGCATGGAAGCAAACATATTGTTAACATCCTGTGTTTACAAACTAGCTGCTCTGCTGTGGCAGTGGAGATTCCTGAGCTGACACAGCTGAGAGATCAAATTACGTGGTGGTTAGTCACAGATGAGGGGGATTAGACAGGCTAAACTCTCTAAATACATACAGGGTGCATTTCTCTATGTTTATCATCTGTCCTGTGCAAGAGTTCAGGTCCATTTTAACCTTATCCAAAAATGCAGTGCCAAAAGCAATGGCGGTGTGCCAGCTACAACATGTCTTATCTCTTATCTGCCTATAGTAAGCTGAAATTGGCTTGGCTGTTGCAAGTTTCTGCACTTTCCAATTAAGCTCAGCTCCTTTCACTACCTTTGAATAGGCCTGTTTATATACTGTAGGTTGACAGGTTCAGGAAAGATATTAACACAAAATGCTATCGTTAATGTGACACTGAAGGAAAAAAAAACCTTTATGATATAAGGAATTTTATGTGTAGTACGGATAATTAATAGAACATTAATAGCAAAGAAAAGTCTCATATTTTATTTTAGGTTATATACTGTAGCTTTTTTATAGAATTGCATCATTCTGTCATATTTGCAATTACAAACCACACGCCGTATTTTTAAACTACGAAACAGAGCAGAGCTAATGACCCTTTGAACTCCCCTGCAGTAAAACGTTATCTGAAACTGTGTCTCACTCTTTCTTTGATGTATAAGTGCTTCAGAAAATAGGACTGTCTCTGACCCAGTTGGGTCTGAGAGCTCAGAGAAGCTCTTTGCATAGATAACAACTGAAGTTTCTTAACTCTCCCTGTACTGGAAACAATAGGAGACTCTGTTCTTTGCTACTAATGTTCTATTTCTTAAAGCGGACCCAAACCAAACATTTTTTTAATTCAAAATATTTAGTTGCACCACTCTGACACATACAAAGATAAATAAACACTCCTTCAAGCCTAGGAGCATTTCAGTGCATGTTTCACCCTTCTCTTTTCATAACTAGGGTTATACAGGTGGCAGCCATTAGCAATTCCTCCATTGCTGGACACTAGTTTGCCGGATTCTGTCTCGGCAACATGAAAGGAAGGGAGGAGTTCCTCCAATAAATGTAAAATATTTTATATTTGTCATCATGCAACCGAAAAAAAGGCTGCTATTAATTATTATTATAATTTAGAAAATAGATTTTATTTCTGAAATCTTGTATTTTTAATTTAGGTCCACATTAACTGTACTACACATAGAATTCATAATACCATAAGTAGTGGTGCTCAAATACCCCTTTTTAAAATTCGAGTTTGGTCGAATTCGAATAGTAAATTATTCGAGGTCAGTCGAATATTCGAGTCGAATAATTTTTACTATTCGATTCGACCTCGGACTTCGAGCTCACTATTCGAGTCGGTATTCGAGCTCATTATTCGAGCTGACTATTCGAATTGGCCTTAAATAGCTTCCAACACTTGTTTTGAGGGTGAATGATGCAACAAACATCTTTTTTTCCAAGTAACAACAGCAAGTGATTATGTGGGGATGTTCCTAAAAAAAAAAAAAGGTGAAAAGAGAAGTTGTGTCCAGAATTTTGTTCAGTACTGTATATACTTCTTCTTCTTCTTCTTCTTCTTCTTCTTCTTTATCTTCTATCTTCTTCTTCTTCTATATCTTCTTCTTCTATATCTTCTTCTTCTATATCTTCTTCTATATCTTCTTCTTCTTCTATATTGTCTTCTTCTTCTTCTTCTTCTTCTTCATCTTCTTCTTCTTCATCTTCTTCATCTTCTTCATCATCATCTTCTTCATCTTCTTCATCATCATCTTCTTCTTCTTCTTCTTCTTCTTCTTCTTCATCTTCTTCTTCTTCATCTTCTTCATCTTCTTCATCTTCTTCTTCTTCATCTTCTTCTGCATCTTCTTCATCTTCTTCATCTTCTTCTTCTTCTTCTTCATCTTCTTCATCTTCTTCATCTTCTTCTTCTTCTTCTTCATCTTCTTCATCTTCTTCATCTTCTTCTTCTTCTTCATCTTCTTCTTCTTCTCCTTCTTCTTCTTCATCTTCTTCATCTTCTTCTTCATTTTCTTCTTCTTCATCTTCTTCTTCTTCATCTTCTTCTTCTTCATCTTCTTCATCTTCTTCTATATCGTCTTCTTCTTCACTTATTTCTCTTTTCAATTTTTTTTTTACAGAAATGCAGCTATTTTTGAGCGTAACAAATAGCTGGTGGCGCACGCATGTTGGAAGCGCCATTGTATGTGCTCCCTGGCAGTGGAAACACACAGACAGCAGGAGGTAAATTCAGCAGCAGGAGGAGGAGGATGAGTGTGTGGCAGCAGGCAGTCAATGAGGCAGGCAGCGTGACATAATAGCCCTGGTACCTAGCGGTGATACCAGGGCTGTAAATAAACACAACAGGAGGTCCCAGACAGCGGTCGTGCAGCCCACATCGTGTCCAATACACAACTGGGACAACACAGTTTTCAACCCGGGCACCTCAGAAAAATTAAACCTTTTTTTTTTTTTAAATGATTTTTTGGTTTTGTTTGTACAACCAATTACACAGATATATAGCTATTGTTTGACGTAATAGCTGGTGGCAGAGTGGCAGCAGAATGTAATTCTGTGTACCCTGGCAGTGGGAAACACAGACCGACAGCAGCAGCAGCAGGAGGAATGGAGGAGTAGTGTGAGTGTGGCAGCAGGCAGGCAGCGTGACATAATAGCCCTGGTACCTAGCGGTGATACCAGGGCTGTAAATAAACACAACAGGAGGTCCCAGACAGCGGTCGTGCAGCCCACATCGTGTCCAATACACAACTGGGACAACACAGTTTTCAACCCGGGCACCTCAGAAAAATTAAACCTTTTTTTTTTTTAATGGTTTTTTGGTTTTGTTTGTACAACCAATTACACAGATATATAGCTATTGTTTGACGTAATAGCTGGTGGCAGAGTGGCAGCAGAATGTAATTCTGTGTACCCTGGCAGTGGGAAACACAGACGGACAGCAGAAGGGCAGTACACAGCAGCCCACTATAGGTGTAAAATGTGTGGCTGCAGGCGACGTAATAGTCAAACTGAACCAGGCTGGCTTAGTGAACAGGAGCCAGGAGGTGGTAAAGGGTGGTAAGGCACATTAACGATGGTTCTTAGCCAGTTCATGTCCCCCTCTCGCCGACAACAGGGGCCAGGAACTCACCTTCCACCCACGCCTGGTTCATCTTGAGAAACGTCAGTCTGTCCACAGACTTGTGAGACAGACGTGAGTGTTTCTCGGTGACCACGCCACCAGCTGCACTGAAGCAGCGCTCGGACAGCACGCTGGAAGGGGGGCAGGACAGCACTTCCAGGGCGTACTGCGCCAGCTCGCTCCAGATCTCCAGGCGCTTGACCCAATACTCCATGGGATCAACAGGGGCATCGCTGTCAAGCCCGCTGTAGGACCCCATGTAGTCAGCCACCATGCGGGTCAGGCGCTGGCTGTGACTGGAGGAGGATGCTGCTGCATCATGCACCTCCTCTCTAGTCACTGCTGCCGGAGCCTCTACAGTCCTGTAGAGCTCGTGGCTGAGAGACAGCAGGTCTGTGGGGCGCTTGCTGCTGGATGCAGGCACCTGCTGCTGCCTCTGTGCTGGCTGCTGGACAGTGGGGGTGGAAGGCTGGGGGAAGGCTTCCTCCAAGCGCTCAACAAGGGCCTGCTGCAAGCTCCTTATTTGTTGCGCTGGGTCTCCTCCTGCAGGCGGCAGGAACTGGCTCAACTTCCCCTTGAGGCGTGGGTCCAACATCATGCTGATCCAGATGTCCTCCCTCTGCTTCATATGGATCACCCTGGGGTCCTTGCGCAGGCACGCCAGCATGTGCGCTGCCATTGGGAAGAGGCTGGCACATCGACGGCAGTGCTGTCCTCCTCATCCTCCTCCTCTGCCGCCTCATCCTCTCTCCACCCCCGCACCAACTCAGCTGCGCTGTGCTGCTCCCCCTCATCAGCAGCAAGGTCAGGGACCTCCACCAAGTCCTCCTCCTCCTCCCCCTCAGAGGTGGACTGTGCAGCTGCTTGCCGCTCCTGCTGGTCCAAGGCTGCCGCTCCATGTTCCAGCAAAGCATCGAGGGCCCTGTTCAGCAGGCAAACCAGGGGCACCCACTCGCACACCATAGCATGGTCCCTGCTCACCATGTTAGTGGCCTGCAGAAAGGGAGCCAGCACTAAGCACACCTGCTGCATGTGCCTCCAGTCATCATCGGGGACGATGGACGGGATGTTGCTGGTCTTGTCCCTTCTCCGAGCGGCGGAAACAGTGGCCAGGGCAAGGTACTGGTTGACAGCGTGCTTCTGTTCAACCAGACGCTCCAACATCGCCAGGGTGGAGTTCCAGCGAGTCGGAACGTCAAGGATCAGCCGATGGCGTGGCAGCTCCAGCTCCTTTTGCACGTCTTCCAGGCTCGCACAGGCTGCAGCCGAGCGCCGGAAGTGACGCACAACGTTCCTTGCCGTTTCCAGCAGTTCGCCCATCCCCTGGTAGGTGCGCAAGAACTTTTGCACCACCAGGTTCAGCACGTGGGCAAGACAGGGGATGTGGCAGTGGCGGACATACGGCCGTGCCGCCGCACGAGGGCCCCTGAAGTTCTGCTGCTTCAGGGGCCCATTAAGTATTGCAGGTTTTTTTTTTTTTATTTTTTTTTTTATTATTTATTTTTTATTATTTATTATTTATTTTTTTTTTAACCTGGGGGGCCCAACTCCTGTCCTCCCCCCTCACCTCGCCCCCCCCCCTCATGCGGCGGGAGAGCGGAAAATACAAGAAGTCTCCGGCCGGGGCGGCAGCTGCCGCTTGGTCTCCAACTTTGGAGACATATCGGAAACTAAGCAGCAGCTGCCTCTAGCGTCTGCTGCAGCCCCGGCCGGAGACTTCCTGTATTTTCTGCTCTCCCGCCGGCTGCAGCGCATACCGGGAGGGGGGCCCCGAGGTGAGTGAGGGAGGATAGGAGTCGGGCCCCCCACCCGGATAGCTACCCACCCGGCTACCTTACCCACCCACCCGGCTACCTACCCCGCTACCTAACCATCCACCCGGCTACCTACCCGGCTACCTAACCAGGCTACCTACCCACCCACCCGGCTACCTAGCTACCCACCCGGCTACCTAACCACCCTGCCGGCTATCTACCTGGCTACCTACCCACCCGGCTACCTAACCACCCTGCCGGCTATCTACCTGGCTACCTACCCACCCGGCTACCTACCCACCCGGCTACCTAGCTACCCACCCGGCTACCTAACCACCCTGCTGGCTACCTACCTGGCTACCTACCCACCCGGCTACCTAGCTACCCACCCGGCTACCTGACCACCCTGCCGGCTATCTACCTGGCTACCTACCCACCCGGCTACCTAGCTACCCACCCGGCTACCTAACCACCCTGCCGGCTATCTACCTGGCTACCTACCCACCCGGCTACCTACCCACCTGGCTACCTAGCTACCCACCCGGCTACCTAACCACCCTGCCGGCTACCTACCCACCCGGCTACCTAGCTACCCACCCGGCTACCTAACCACCCTGCCGGCTATCTACCTGGCTACCTACCCACCCGGCTACCTAGCTACCCACCCGGCTACCTAACCACCCTGCCGGCTATCTACCTGGCTACCTACCCACCCGGCTACCTACCCACCCTGCTGGCTACCTACCCACCCACCCGGCTACCTACCCACCCACCCGGCTACCTACCCACCCGGATACCTACCTACCCACCCGGCTACCTACCCACCCACCCGGCTACCTACCCACCCGGCTACCTAACCACCCTGCCGGCTATCTACCTGGCTACCTACCCACCCGGCTACCTACCCACCCGGCTACCTAGCTACCCACCCGGCTACCTAACCACCCTGCCGGCTATCTACCTGGCTACCTACCCACCCGGCTACCTAACCACCCTGCCGGCTATCTACCTGGCTACCTACCCACCCGGCTACCTACCCACCCACCCGGCTACCTACCCACCCGGATACCTACCTACCCACCCGGCTACCTACCCACCCACCCGGCTACCTACCCACCCGGCTACCTAACCACCCACCCGGCTACCTACACACCCACCCGGCTACCTACCTACCCACCAGGCTACCTACCTACCTACCCACCCGGCTACCTACCAACCCACCAGGCTACCTACCCACCCACCCAGCTACCTAACCACCCACCTACCCACCCACCAGGCTACCTACCCACCCGCCTACCCAGCCACCCACCAGGCTACCCACCCGGCTACCCAGCCACCCACCAGGCTACTTACCCACCCGGCTAAGGGCTACCTACCTACCCACCCGGCTGCCTACCTACCCACCAGGCTACCTATCCACCCAACCACCCATGGGAGCTGCGCGCCGGATGGAGGCTGGGACAGGAGGTCTGCTGCTGCAGGTGAGTAAATGTTTTTTTTTTTATTATTTATTTTAGCAGGTGTATGTTCTGGGCAGGTCTGCCACATGATTGCGTGTATGTTCTGGGCAGGTCTGCCACATGATTGCGTGTATGTTCTGGGCAGGTCTGCCACATGATTGCATGTATGTTCTGGGCAAATTTGCTACATGATTGCATGTGTTTTCTGGGCAAATCTGCCGACATGATTGCAGGTATTTTCTGGGCATATCTGCCGACATGATTGCAGGTATTTTCTGGGCATATCTGCCGACATGATTGCAGGTATTTTCTGGGCATATCTGCCGACATGATTGCAGGTATTTTCTGGGCATATCTGCCGACATGATTGCAGGTATTTTCTGGGCATATCTGCCGACATGATTGCACGTATTTTCTGGGCATATCTGCCGACATGATTGCACGTATTTTCTGGGCATATCTGCCGACATGATTGCACGTATTTTCTGGGCATATCTGCCGACATGATTGCACGTATTTTCTGGGCATATCTGCCGACATGATTGCACGTATTTTCTGGGCATATCTGCCGACATGATTGCACGTATTTTCTGGGCATATCTGCCGACATGATTGCACGTATTTTCTGGGCATATCTGCCGACATGATTGCACGTATTTTCTGGGCATATCTGCCGACATGATTGCACGTATTTTCTGGGCATATCTGCCGACATGATTGCACGTATTTTCTGGGCATATCTGCCGACATGATTGCACGTATTTTCTGGGCATATCTGCCGACATCATTGCACGTATTTTCTGGGCATATCTGCCGACATCATTGCACGTATTTTCTGGGCAAATCTGCCGACATGATTGAATGTATTTTCTGGGCAAATCTGCTCACATTATGTGTATTTTCTTGAGAAAACCTGCACAATTATGTGAATTTTCTGGGGAAAGGGTCACCAAAACTTGGGCCCACTGTCTTTGCGTTGCACTTTTCAAGGGAACCTGAGGTGAGAATAATATTGAGGCTGCCATATTTCTCTCCTTTTAAGCAATACCAGTTGCCTGGTTGCCGTTCTGGTCCTCTGCCTCTTATTCTTTCAACCATAGACCCTGAACAAGCATGCAGCAGGTCAGGGGTTTCTGACAATATTGTCAGAACTGAGAAGATTAAGCTGCATGCTTGTTGCTGGTGTAATTCAGTTTATTACTGCAGCCAAATAGATCAGCAGGGCCGCCAGGCAACTAGTATTGTTTAAAAGGAAATAAATATGGCAGCCTCCATATCACTCTCACCCCGGGATCACTTTAAATTACAGTTAGCTCCGCCCTTATCCGGTCATTGCCACGCCCATTTTTTGCCGCGGCGCTATGCGCCGCAGGTTCTATCCACGCCCATTTTTTGCCGCGGCGCGCTTAGCGCGCCGCAGGTTATAGCTGCACCCATTTTTGGGCGCGGCGCGCGAAGCGCGCCGCAGGTCAGGGGGGCCCACAATTGATATTTTGCACAGGGGCCCACTGCTGCCTGTGTCCGCCACTGGGATGTGGGTCAGGTTTCCCCTGTCTATTGCGGCAACCAGATTGGCCCCATTGTCGGCCACCACCTCTCCGTCTCTGAGGCCTCTGGGGGTCAGCCAAATCCTCTCCTGCTCCTGGAGTTTGGCCAACACATGGGTTGCCGTCAGCTTGGTCTTCCCAAGGCTGACCAAGTGCAGCAGCGCTTGGCAGTGGCGGGCCTTCACGCTGCTGCTGAGGCGGGGGGTTTGGCCAGGTGTGCCGGAGGATGGCAGAGGATCAGAGGAACCTGCTGCAGTTCCCCTGACCCTGCGGGGGGGGGCACCACCCACTGTGTTGCTGCTGCTGTGCCCGCTGCTGCTCTCCCATCCTCACCCCCTTCCACCAAGCTGACCCAGTGGACAGTGAAAGACAGGTAGCGGCCTGTCCCGAAGCGGCTGCTCCAGGAGTCCATGGTGACGTGGACCCTTTCACCAACCGCGTGCTCCAGCCCTCGCTCCACATTGGCCATCACAAAGCGGTGCAGTGCAGGAATGGCCTTGCGCGCGAAGAAGTGTCTGCTGGGGAGCTGCCAGTCTGGGGCTGCACAAGCAAGCAGCGCACGCATGTCGCTCCCCTCCTGCACAAGCGTGTACGGCAGGAGTTGGGAGCACATGGCCCGTGCCAGCAAGCCGTTCAGCTGCCGCACGCGACGGCTGCTGGGAGGCAGAGCCCTAACCACCCCCTGGAAGGACTCGCTCAAAAGGCTCTGGCGTGGCCTTTTGCTGGCACGGGAATCAGCAGACACAGCAGAGGAGGCCACTGAGGACTGGCTGCCAGAACAGGCCTCAGTGTCGGCGGCAGGAGTTGCAGAGGGGGGAGGAGCAGTGCGTTTCCGCACTCCTGCTGGTGCTGCTGGAGGAGCAGGAGGGCGGGTGGCTGCTGTTGTTGCTGCTGCTGAAGGCTGTGCAGTGATGGGTGTGGTGCCACTGCCAGCACCAGATGCCTTCAGCCTCTGGAACTCCTCATGCTGGTGGAAATGTTTTGCAGCAAGGTGGTTGATGAGCGAGCTGGTGCTGAACTTTAAGGGGTCTGCACCTCTGCTCAACTTCCGCTGACAGTGGTTGCAAGTGGCGTACTTGCTGTACACTGTGGGCATGGTGAAAAAACGCCAGATTGGTGACAAAAACGACCCCCTACGGCATGGAACCGCTGCTGCCTGTCTCCCTGTGGTGGTTGGGGGGGGGGGCTTGGGTGCGGCTGGTGGTGGTACTGGCAGATGCTGCTGCTGCTGCTGCTGCTGAGCCTGAGACACCAGCAGGCTGTGGGACCTGCCTACTGCTGCCAATGCTTGCAATGATGCGCCTCCTTGCAAGGCCCACAAGCGCATCCTCCTCCTCCTCCTCAGAGCTGCTGAGGATGACATCCCCTGGAGGTGGTGGCACCCAGTCTTTGTCTGTCACCACGTCATCATCATCATCATCATCCTCCCCCTCCTGAAACATGTCCTGCTGGGATGATGACCCCCCAAACTCCTCTCCTGATGCATGGATGGGCTGCTTGACTGTCGCCACAGTCTTGCTGTCCAATCCCTCATCCCCCAAAGTGCCCATCAGCATCTCCTCCTCCAAATCGCCAACAACAGCAGACAATTGACGCATCATGCCTGGGCTCAAAAGAGTGCTGAGTGACAGGTCGGCGACTGACGGTGAACTGGCCTCCTCCCCAGGCCCTGCTGGGCGGCTGCTGCGAACAGGGGTGGTGGTGGTGGTGGTGAGGGTGGAGGCCTCGGATGCAGAGCTGATGGCGGGCTGCTCCTCCTCCGTCATCAGTTGCACCACAGTGTCTGCATCCTTTTCCTCAATGGGACGTTTCCGACCCGGCTGGAGGAAAATCGGAGCAGGTGCTACACGCTGCTGCTGCTGCTGTGTCTCTGCAGCGTGAGTTGCAGATGCTCCTGCTGGGCGGCGCCCAAGGCGTCCACGGCCAGTGGCTATGGGAGGAATGTTAGCCACTGACGCTGCTGCTGCTGCTGCGGAACTGTGCATGGTGGAGCGGCCGCGCCCGCGGCTTGCCACAATGCTGCTCCCTCTCCTCCTGATTCCCTTGCTGCCCTTCCCCTTGCCCAAACCGCGCTGGCTGCCACTTCCAGACATCTTCGATGTTTTGGGCGTAAACACAAAAGTTTTTGAAAAGGGCGGGTGAAAAGTGGGGTACTTTAATGGAGTGGGTTGGTGGGTGAGGTGACTGAGTGAGTGTTCCGACTCCCTAGTACAGTAAGTAAGTAGTAACAGTCAGGAAGTACAACTAGCAGTTACAATAATCAGTAGTAATCACAAGGAAATAGAGTGTGTGTACACTACAGACAGTGAGTGCACGCACGCGCAAACACGCGCAGGAGCTGGCCTATGAACAGAGAGTGAGTGAGTGTCCCTAGTACAGTAAGTAAGTAGTAACTGTCAGGAAGTAGAATTTACAATAATCAATCAGTAATCAGAAGGAAATAGAGTGTGTGTACAGTACACAGACAGTGAGTGCACACACACACGCAGGAGCTAGTAGCCTATGAACAGTGACAGTGAGTGTCCTAGTACAGTTACAGTATATAACTATTCAGAAGGAAATAGAGTGTGTGTACACAGACAGTGAGTGCAAGCACACGCAGGAGCTAGCCTATGAACAGTGACAGTCAGTGAGTGTCCTAGTACAGTTACAGTATATAACTATTCAGAAGGAAATAGAGTGTGTGTACAGTACACAGACAGTGAGTGCACACACACACGCAGGAGCTAGTAGCCTATGAACAGTGACAGTGAGTGTCCTAGTACAGTTACAGTATATAACTATTCAGAAGGAAATAGAGTGTGTGTACACAGACAGTGAGTGCAAGCACACGCAGGAGCTAGCCTATGAACAGTGACAGTCAGTGAGTGTCCTAGTACAGTTACAGTATATAACTATTCAGAAGGAAATAGAGTGTGTGTACACAGACAGTGAGTGCAAGCACACGCAGGAGCTAGCCTATGAACAGTGACAGTCAGTGAGTGTCCTAGTACAGTTACAGTATATAACTACAATACAAAATACAATCACTAAGTAGTAAAGGACAGCAGAAATACTGTCTAATACTATCGAATACTGTCTAAATACTAATGAGAAATAAACTAACAGAGGACAGGAGGACAGCTGCCCACACAGGCAAGGCCCTGAGGCCTAAAGCTGTAAGCCTGCAGCAGCTGTCTGAGTCTCTCTCTATGTAACACAAAAGCTACTAACTAAAATACAATGTCTATCTAACTAACAACAATATAGGTGTGTATAGGAGGTGTATGTGAGCAAAAACGCTAGGTAAATGACCACAATAGAGCTCTTGCTAAGCCAAAGCACAAAGGAGCAACTCTCTCTCTATGCAAGTCTCAGGCAAGGACGGAGAAACGGAACATGGCGGCCGCTATTTATAGGGTAGGGGCTGGCCAGGGTCCCCCTCTGTGATTGGCTGCCGTCAGAGGGCCTGGGAGCCCTCTGATTGGCTCTAAGGACATCAATCTGGGCTATGACGCTATTCGAGCTCTGTATTCGAGCTCGAATAGCGCCGTTTGCTCGAATAGCTCGAATAGTGAATGGGCTATTCGCGTTTACTCGAATAGCCCATTCGAATAGCTGCAGCTATTCGGAGCTCGAATACCGAGCTCGAATAGCTGGAAAAGAGCTCGAATATTCGAGCTACTCGAATATTCGAGCTCTGCTGAGCACCACTGACCATAAGTTTATTTTTATTTCAGATTCCCTTTAAATCCCAACTCCTGGCACAATTCTAAATATTTTATCTGACACTGAGGCAGCATAGCTGTACAGTGCTCATTCCTAAACTAAAGCCCAAAATGATCATTAATGATCAATTCCTGTGAAAATAATTTAAAGAGAATCTGTAGTCTAAAATTCTTACAATAAAAGCATACCATTCTATTCATTATGTTCTCCTGGGCCCCTCTGTGCTGTTTCTGCCACTCCCTGCTGCAATCCTGGCTTGTATTTGCCAGTTTTATGCAGTGTTTACAAACAAAAGACATAGCAAGTGATACGCTGAAAGGATCTCAGTATGTGAGTCACACAGTGTGCAGGGGGCCTGGAGAGAGTGTGTATAGCTTCTATCCAATCACAAGCAGCACATCACATTCCAGCCTGACTGCCTCAGTCCGACAGACCCGACAGAGGAGAGAAGATTAGATCATATAACAGAGATAATACAGCAACTGTGCAACTAGGAAAGGCTGCAGTTAGACAGAGCACATTAGAACAGGTATAGGAACTTATAGGATAGAAGAAATAAGGATGACAATTTTGTTACAGAGTCTCTTTAAAGCGTGTACGAGACTTTAGCCTGTATATCAGGTTATTAGCTTATTAAGACCACAAGTCACTTGGCAAGTGTCATGCAATCTTGAGTTGTCAGGTAAATGTGGAAAGCAAAGAAAGCTTCTGTAAGGTATAAAATAATTGCTTAATAAATTATACAGAAGGGCTGAGTCATTTACATGCTAAAGAGGAAGGTTGGTCGATTACTGATTGTCAGGAGACTTTCTGATAGAAGATAATCTGAAAAATATACCCAGATTCAAACACCTCAAATACAGCGCAGGAGATTTGGATGTAGCCAGCACCACCATAGACCGTTATAGGAATTATGGCTTTAGTGCCGCACAGTGAGTAACTTCAATCAGAAGACGGCGCTGAAGTTACTTTTAAAACACTGTAATTCGGCCGCCAGCAATAGCTGGTAGCTGAATTACATCATTCCCCACCATCCATGTGGACCTGGAGGGGGAATACTAATTAACGCCGCCAGGACTTGTGCAGGGTAAGCTGTATACCGGATTTATCCTGCGCCCAAGTCTCCTGGCGGCGATTTCATATGTATGCACCCAGATTAATATTGACCAAAATATTAATAGGGAATATCATAGTGGTGGACTCATAAGTTTAGGCAGACATAAGTTCAGACAGATGACGTCGTAAAACAAGAGCAGACACGACTACAACAGGCCATTGAAAGAGAAAAAAACTATCACCATTCCTCAAAATACCAGCAAGAGGGTGTCGGTAAACAATCAGTTGTAATAAGCTTTTACTATGTTCCCATATCCCAGAAGCAACTACCCCTTGAGCAATGTCTCTAGATCGAGCCATTCATCCCTTTGTCTTTCATGTTGGCCATTTAAAAAGTCTAAACATACTACATCTGCTCTAACTTTTGTGTTTGTAAAAATATTTTATTTTTTCCCTTTTGTTTATTTATTCCTTTATATACGGTTCAATGTGTCTTTCTGAATATTTAATGTTAAACTTCAATATGTCAGTCTCGATGCTTTCTTTAGACCCATGCAATCTGAAGAGTGTGTTTGTTATCTTGCAGAACTGTTCTTCCCCCTGCCAGGAAGCAGTGTGCGTGACTATGTTGCAAATCACTGTCCCTGCATTGTAGCCCAGTGTGGCACACCCATGGGTGACAACTGGTATAAGTCACTGCCACTCCTCCTAGATGGTTGTCCTCAGATACTTGGTGCTCTCTTATGTGTGTCTTTACAGGTAAACACAATTAATGACCTCAGCACTGAATATCCATTTTCTGAAGCTTTAATGATCAGAACACTCCGTAATTAAGTTTTGCTCCTCAGAGCCCTATTAATTATAATTTTAGTTTATGCCTATCAAAATAATGATGGCTGTCACAAGGAAAACTCTGCCTTTTTGACCTGCTGAATCTACTTAAAGAGAACTGTTACCAAGAATTGAATTTCATCCCAATCAGTAGCTGATACCCCCCTTCCCATGAGAAATCGATTCCTTTTTTCAAACGGATCATCGGGGGGCTCTGTATGGCTGATTTTGTGGTGACACCCCTCCCACAGTGTGATGTCAGCCCCTCACAGCTCTGAGGTCCTGACATCCCACCGTGGGAACCTTGTTGCATTGTGGGAAATAACAGCTGTTTCCATCTGCCAAAAAAGAAAGCAGTATCTCCTTCCAGTGACATCACCTGCCAGCAGTAAAAATGTCACCATGTGATAAATGTCTGAATGTAAATCAGGGAGAGGAAATTTTACAATGAGCAAAACACTGACTAAATCATTTATACCTAATTATTGTAAAAATTAAGCACTTTTTTATTTTTATTTTTTTACTATTTTTTAAATATCAACCATTTACAATCTTTCCATTTCACCTACTCAATGTTAGATCAGATGTCAGCAGAGATGTTTTTTCAATGTCCCAATCTCTGCAGTAGCCGTTAACTTTACACTGCTCGCTGCAGTACAAAGCTATAGAGTCTCACTCACATGCTGCCTCTGCCAGTTGTCCCAGTTCTCAGGCTTATAACTTGCCTTAGGCTGTTTTCAGTAGTGATGGGCCGAACCTCCGATTTTAGGTTCGCGAACCGGGTTCGTGAACTTCCGCGGAAGGTTCGGTGCGCGGAAAAGTTCGCGAACCGCAATAGACTTCAATGGGGAGGCGAACTTTGAAAAATAGAAAAAATTATGCTGGCCACAAAAGTCATGGAAAAGATGTTTCAAGGGGTCTAACACCTGGAGGGGGGCATGGCGGAGTGGGATACACAGTCCCGGAAAAAATCTGGATGTGACGCAAAACAGCGTTTTAAGGGCAGAAATCACATTGAATGCTAAATTGCAGGCCTAACGTGCTTTAAAACATCTTGCATGTGTATACATCAATCAGGTAGTGTAATTAGAGTACTGCTTCACACTGACGCACCAAACTAACTGTGTAACGCACCGCAAGTTACCAGCTGTTTGTGTAGTGACGGCCATGCTGGACTACTGCGCAACATGACGAGATTGCTCTTCCTCACTCAGTGATGTCAAGTAATGTGTGACTGCCTTCTCAACTTTCCATGGCATTGTTAAAAAGCTTACGTTTTGTTTTTAAATTACATTTTCTACTTGCTGTGTAATTGTTCAGTACCGCTACAATGAGAATCCTATGGTGGCAGGCAAGTCTGGCATTGTGACCCCGGGTAATGGCCGGGGAATGAGGGTTTGAATCCGGTGTGGAGCCTGAGCAATGGCTACCACTACACATCCAAGGAGGGCAGCAGTCAGGCATGCACGCCCGCCCCGAGGTAGTGACCAAAAATAACAATACAGGAGGACTATTGAGGGCTTGCTGTATTTGAAATGAATGTACTTTAAATCCTTTAACGAGAACCAGTTATGGTGGGCAAAGATGACACCACATTCCTTTCATGAGAATCATATGGAGGCGGGCAAGTCTGCCATTTGTGACCCTGGGTAATGACCGGGGAATGAGGGTTTGAATCCGGTGTGGAGCCTGAGCAACGGCTACCACTACACATCCAAGGAGGGCAGCAGGCAGGATTGCACGCCCGCCCCGAGGTAGTGACCAAAAATAACAATACAGGAGGAGGACTTTCGAGGCGCTGCTGTGTATTTGAATGAATGTACTTTAAATCCTTTAACGAGAACCAGTTATGGCGGGCAAAGATGACACCACATTCCTTTCACGAGAATCATATGGAGGCGTGCAAGTCTGCCATTTGTGACAATGGGTAATGGCCGGGAAATGAGGGTTTGAATCCGGTGTGGAGCCTGAGCAACGGCTACCACTACACATCCAAGGAGGGCAGCAGGCAGGATTGCACGCCCGCCCCGAGGTAGTGACCAAAAACAACAATACAGGAGGAGGACTTTCGAGGCGCTGCTGTGTATTTGAATGAATGTACTTTAAATCCTTTAACGAGAACCAGTTATGGCGGGCAAAGATGACACCACATTCCTTTCACGAGAATCATATGGAGGCGGGCAAGTCTGCCATTTGTGACCCCGGGTAATGGCCGGGGAATGAGGGATGGAATCTGGTGTGGAGCCTGAGCAACGGCTACCACTACACAGGCAAGGAGGGCAGCAGGCAGGCATACAAGCCCGCCTCGAGGTAGTGACCAAAAACAACAATACAGGACTCAGGAGGACTTTTGAGGCCCTAATTGTAATGAATCAACTTTAAATCCTTTAACGGGAATCCGTTATGGAGGGCAAGTCTGCCATTGTCACCATGGGTAATGGGCGGGGAATGAAGGTTGGATTCCGGCCCGAAGTGGGAGCCTGCTGAGACCCATGCTGTAGCTGCCCTGACCGTGCTTTGCAGACCAGGCATCTGTGGTCAGATGGACCCTTGACCCAGCGGAAGACAAACCAAGTCGAAAGCATTTGCCAAGAATGTTTTACGGAGGGCAAGTTTTTTGCCATTTTTTTCAATTGTTTGGAACTGTAGATGGTTGTATTTTTCAATTGTTTGAAACTGTAGATGGTTGTATTTTTAAATTGTTTGAAACTGTAGATGGTTGTATTGCGTTCCGGAGTTGGAGCCTAAAAAACGGCTACCACCACACATCCAGGCAAGGAGGGCAGCAGGCAGGCATGCACGCCCGCCCTGAGGTAGTGACCAAAAACATCAATACAGGACTCAGGAGGACTTTTGAAGCCCTAATTGTAATGAATCAACTTTAAATCCTTTAACGGGAATCTGTTATGGAGGGCAAGTCTGCCATCCATTGAAGTGCAAGTTCTGCACTGACTGCTAGGTATAATACAATGTGCAGTCACAGATGCAGTGAAAGGTATGCAGTGACTGCAAACAGCCATTTGTGTAGTGACGGCCATGCTGGACTGGTGCGCACCATGACAAGAGTACAGGTGATGGTGGCTTTTCAGCCCATATGGTCGCCCGGCTGATGTAGCTGAATGACAGAACAGTGACTGTCCAGCTGATCAAACTTGGTCTGACCACAATGAGACAACAACCTTATTATCTTTGGTGTGCCACCCCCACCCGAGACACTCATATAGCCGGCGGTCATTGCTTCATTGTGATACGCAAGCCCCTTCACCGCGGCAAGGTAATGATCACGAAGGTGGATAAGCACATGTACATGCATTTTGTTTTTTTGTTGCAGTCGCCTGCAGTTCAGCCAGAAAAATTAGGCAGGCATGTGCACGCCCCAGAAAAATTAGTATAGCGGCCGCTGCTAGCAGCGGCCTTAAAAATTCTGGAATCCGCCTAGAGTCCTGAACCCTGGTGGTGGTGGCGGAGAAGGCAGTCAAGCGGCCTGCAGGCAGAGATGCTGTGTGTGGGGACTGACTTAGTCTTCGGTCGTGCAATAGCCCTCAGGGATCCATGCCTCATTCATTTTGATAAAGGTCAGGTACTGAACATTGTCATTACTTCTCTTCTCAGTGACAATGCCTCCAGCTGCACTGAAGGTCCTTTCTGACAGGACGCTTGCGGCAGGGCAAGAGAGAAGTTGTATGGCAAATTGGGACAGCTTTGGCCACAGGTCAAGCATGCGCAACCAGTAGAGCAAGGGTTCATCCTCGCTGCTCGCAGTCGCAGTGTGTACATCCACACTGCCGGTCCAGGCGTTGGTGGAGGGTGGATCCCGAAGGGCTACTGCAAGGCGTTGGACTAAAGAATGTCCGCATGTCCGACATCACCCCGAGATCGCTGGAGCGTTCTGTCCTTGCCTGCGTGGACTGGTGAGGAGGAGGAGGAGGATTACTGCCAGTGGTACCTTTACTGCGTTGTACTGTCACATCACCCTTAAATGCATTGTAAAGCATCATTGACAGCTTGTTCTGCAAGTGCTGCATCCTTTCCGCCTTGTGTTGAGTTGGTAACAGGTCTGCCACTTTGTGCCTGTACCGAGGCTTTAGTAGCGTGGCCACCCAGTACAGGTCATTCCCCTTGAGTTTTTTGATACGGGGGTCCCTCAACAGGCTGGACAACATGAAAGAGGCCATCTGCATAAAGTCGGATCCAGACGTACTCTCCATCTCCTCTTCCTCTTCCACAGTGACGTCACTCAACTCCTCTTCCTCCCCCCAGCCACGAACAATACCACGGGAACGTGGAGCAGCAGAAGCCCCTTGTGATGGCTGCTGCAGTTGTTCTTCTGCCGCCGCCGCCGCTGCCTCTTCCTCCTCCACAGAAACACCTTCCTCATAATCGTCATCCGAGTCTGACTCCTCTCCTTCCCCACATGACTCCTCTTCTTCCTCCTCCTCCTCCCCCCTCTGTGGTGCCACAGGTGTCAAGGAAACATGTGGTTCGGATGAAAATCGCTCCCACGAATCCTCCTGCCGTAGCTGTTCCTGTTCCCGCTCCTCCACAGCTTCATCCACCACTCTACGCACGGCACGCTCCAGGAAGTAAGAGTAGGGGATCAAGTTGCTGATGGTGCCTTCAGCGCGACTCACCAGGTTGGTCACCTCCTCAAACGGCCGCATGGTCCTGCATGCATTTCGCATCAGTGTCCAGCTGTTGGGCCACAACATCCCCATCTTCCCAGATTGTGTCCTTCTACTGTAATTGTACAGGTACTGGGTGACTGCTTTCTCCTGGTCTAGCAGGCGAGAGAACATGAGCAGGGTGGAATTCCAGCGAGTTGGGCTATCGCATATTAAGCGTCTCGCCGGCAAGTTTTTTTTCCACTGAATGTCCGCAAAGCGTGCCATGGCCGTATAAGACCGCCTGAAATGCCCATACAACTTCCTGGTCTGCTTCAGGACGTCCTCTAAGCCTGGGTACTTTGAGACAAATCTTTGCACGACCAGATTCAGCACATGTGCCATGCAGGGTACATGTGTCAGCTTTCCCAAATTCAAAGTGGAAAGGAGATTGCTGCCGTTGTCACACACCACATTGCCGATCTCCAGCTGGTGCGGGGGTCAGCCATTGCTCCACCTGTTTGTTAAGAGCAGCCAGGAGAGCTGCTCCAGTGTGACTCTCCGCTTTGAGGCAAGACAGGTCTAAAATTGCGTTACACCGTCGTACCTGGCATGCAGCGTAGGCTCTGGGGAGATGGGGCTGTGTAGCTGGAGAGAAAGAGGAGATGGCAGCACTGCTAGAGTTCAACTGACACTCAGCCAAGGAGGAGGAGGAGGTTGACAGCGAAGAGGATGTAGTTGGAGGAGAAGGAGAGGAGGTGGCAGGAGGCCTGCCTGCAAGCCGTGGAGGTGTCACAAGTCGGTCCGCTGCGCAGCCACGTACTCCCTGCCTGCTGCCATCGGTCACCAGGTTGACCCAATGGGCTGTGTACGTAATGTAGCGGCCCTGCCCATGCTTGGCAGACCAGGCATCCGTGGTCAGGTGGACCCTTGACCCAACGCTCTTCGCAATAGATGACACCACTTGCCTCTCAACTGCACGGTACAGTTTGGGTGTGGCCTTTCGTGAAAAATAAGTGCGGCCTGATATCTTCCACTGCGGTGTCCCAATGGCCACATATTTACGGAAAGCCTCTGACTCCACCAGCTTGTATGGTAATAGCTGGCGAGCTAATAGTTCCGCCACACCAGCTGTGAGACGCCGGGCAAGAGGGTGACTGGCCGAAATTGGCTTCTTCCGCTCAAAGACTTCCTTCACGGACACCTGGCTACTGCTGTGGGCAGAGGAGCAGGAACCGCTCAAGGGCAGAGGCGGTGTGAAGGAGGGTGGCTGTGAAGGTTCAAGGAAGAAAGCGGATGAAGACGATGCACCTGAAGGAGGAAGAGGTGAAGGAGGGTGGCTTGTCTTTTGAGGGGTGCTGCTTTTCCTCAGGTGTTCTTCCCATAGCTGTTTGTGCCTTTTCTCCAGGTGCCTTCGTAAGGCACTTGTCCCTACGTGAGTGTTGGCCTTTCCACGGCTCAATTTTTGGAGGCAGAGAGAACAGATGGCTTTGCTCCTATCTGAGGCATACACGTTAAAATATTTCCAAACCGCTGAGCTCCCCTGGGGTGATGGCACTACGGTGGCATCAACAGCTGACCTTGAAGGGCATGTTGGCTGGCTGGCCATAGCTGGCGATACATGGCACCGGACACTGCCCCCAGCTGTTTTTGAGGACGAGCTCCCTCTGCTTCTATCATGGAGTCGTCTCCTCCTACTCCTCTCTGGCTCCCCCTCTGAACTGTCCCCCTGGTCATCTCCTCTATTGGGAACATACGTGGCATCCGTATAATCGTCATCATAATCCTCCTGCCCAGCTTCGCTTTCCTCAGACAACTCCACAACTGCACCAACTTCAGGTGGTTCATCATGCCCCTGCTCACACGTTATGTCCATACTATCGCAACCTAACTCAGACGTATGAGGTGGTGTGCCTGCGCCTTCTTCTTGTTGTTGCAGTAGTGGCTGTGAATCAGTGATTTCACCACCACCACCAAATAACTCCTGCGAAGTGTCAAATGCAGTGCATGTGGTGCTTGTTGTAGCGCTGGTGGCTGCGGGAGATGAGGTGTTCTGTGTTAAATACTCAAGCACGTCCTCACAATTTTGGGAAGTGATGGCACGTGCCTTCTTCTGAGCACTGTACTTTGGGCCAGGTCCACACAAAATCACAGCAACATCACCTCGCACAGACCTGCCAGTGCCAGGTGGCCTTCCTCTGGGTCTGCCTCTACCTCTTCCTCTACCTGGTTTGTCCATTTTGTCCATCTCGGGGGGAAGCTAGGTATATGCAGTGAGTTGAGTTCACTCAACCCAAAGGTAGCTATATACGCAGCGAGGTGAGTTCACTGAACACAAAAGGTAGCTATATGCAGTGAGGTAAGTTCACTCAACCCAAAGGTAGTTATATATGCAGTGAGGTGAGTTCACTGAACACAAAAGGTAGCTATATGCAGTGAGGTGAGTTCACTCAACCCAAAGGTAGTTATATATGCAGTGAGGTGAGTTCACTGAACACAACAGGTAGTTAGATGCAGTCAGCTGAGTTCACTCAACACAAAGGTAGTTATATGCAGTGAGGTGATTTCACTCAACAGAAAAGGTAGATATGCAGTGAGGTGAGGTCACTCAATCCAAAGGTAGTTATATATGCAGTGAGGTGAGTTCACTAAACACAAAAGGTAGTTATATATGCAGTGAGGTGAGTTCACTCAACCCAAAGGTAGTTATATATGCAGTGAGGTGAGTTCACTGAACACAAAAAGGTAGCTATATGCAGTGAGGTGAGTTCACTCAACCCAAAGGTTTTTATATATGCAGTGAGGCGAGTTCACTGAACACAACAGGTAGTTAGATGCAGTCAGCTGAGTTCACTCAACACAAAGGTAGTTATATGCAGTGAGGTGAGTTCACTCAACACAAACGTAGGTGTATGCAGTGATGAGGTTGGTTAACTAAACACAACAGGTACTAGTAGTAGGTAAATGCAGTACTGGGTGGGTAGTACAATGTGCAGCTCCCTGTCACACACACAGGTAGTCACTGAATGTGCTGCTGAATGCTGGTGGGCTGCTGGCAGTGAGACACACACATTATGAATTAGCAATGCTGTCTAAGCAACACAAGTGTCTCACACACACAGGTAGTCACTGAATGTGCTGCTGCTGCTGCTGGCAGTGGGACACACAGTATGAATTAGCAATGCTGTCTAAACAACACAAGTGTCAGTTTCAAACACAGAAAAAAAAAATTGATCACACGAGCAGGATGAGCTCTGAAAAGTGCTGTTCTGGGGCGCTATTATAGCAATAAGATTCAGCTAGGAGCAAGCTAAGAAGGCAAAAGCCTGACTAATCTGTCCCTAGGAGAACAAGTCTGCAGCAGCTGTCCCTAGTCTGTCTCTAGCAGGCACACGAGTGAGGCTAATGGCCGCCGGAGCCTGCCTTATATAAGGGGGGGTGGGGCTCCAGGGCTTAGTATAGCCGGATTGGCTACAATGCGCCTGCTGACTGTGATGCAGAGGGTCAAAGTTGACCCTCATAGTAGAGTTGGGCCGAACGGTTCGCCTGCGAACGGTTCCATGCGAACTTCCGTGGTTCGCGTTCGCGTCCCACAGGCGAACCTTTGCGGAAGTTCGGTTCGCCCCATAATGCATGGAGGGTCAACTTTGACCCTCTACATCACAGTCAGCAGGCACAGTGTAGCCAATTAGGCTACACTAGCCCCTGGAGCCACTCCCCCCTACTAAAAGGCAGGCAGCGGCGACCATTACGGTCACTCGTGTGCCACTGCCTGCCTGCATTAGTGAGAGTAGGGCGAGCTGCTGCACACTCTCTCTCATAGGGAAAGATTAGTTAGGCTTAGCTTGTTCCTGGCTGCATACCTGTTCTGTGAACCCACCACTGCATACCTGTTCTGTGAACCCACCACTGCATACCTGTTCTGTGAACCCACCACTGCATACCTGTTCTGTGAACCCACCACTGCATACCTGTTCTGTGAACCCACCACTGCATACCAGTTCTGTGAACCCACCACTGCATACCTGTACTGTGAACCCACCACTGCATACCTGTTCTGTGAACCCACCACTGCATACCTGTTCTGTGAACCCACCACTGCATACCTGTACTGTGAACCCACCACTGCATACCTGTTCTGTGAACCCACCACTGCATACCTGTACTGTGAACCCACCACTGCATACCTGTACTGTGAACCCACCACTGCATACCTGTTCTGTGAACCCACCACTGCATACCTGTTCTGTGAACCAACCACTGCATACCTGTACTGTGAACCCACCACTGCATACCTGTTCTGTGAACCCACCACTGCATACCTGTTCTGTGAACCCACCACTGCATACCTGTACTGTGAACCCACCACTGCATACCTGTTCTGTGAACCCACCACTGCATACCTGTTCTGTGAACCCACCACTGCATACCTGTTCTGTGAACCCACCACTGCATACCTGTTCTGTTCAGTGAACCCGCCACTGTATACCTGTTCTGTTCAGTGAACCCGCCACTGCATACCTGTTCTGTTCAGTGAACCCACCACTGCATACCTGTTCTGTTCAGTGAACAGTTTGGTGTGTCAGTGTGAAGCAGTACCTTAATTACACTACCTGATTGATGTACAGTGGTGTGAAAAACTATTTGCCCCCTTCCTGATTTCTTATTCTTTTGCATGTTTGTCACACTTAAATGTTTCTGCTCATCAAAAACCGTTAACCATTAGTTAAAGATAACATAATTGAACACAAAATGCAGTTTTAAATGATGGTTTTTATTATTTAGTGAGAAAAAAAACTCAAAACCTACATGGCCCTGTGTGAAAAAGAAATTGCCCCCTGAAACCTAATAACTGGTTGGACCACCCTTAGCAGCAATAACTGCAATCAAGCGTTTGCGATAACTTGCAACAAGTCTTTTACAGCGCTCTGGAGGAATTTTGGCCCACTCATCTTTGCAGAATTGTTGTAATTCAGCTTTATTTGAGGGTTTTCTAGCATGAACTGCCTTTTTAAGGTCATGCCACAACATCTCAATAGGATTCAGGTCAGGGCTTTGACTAGGCCACTCCAAAGTCTTCATTTTGTCTTTCTTCAGCCATTCAGAGGTGGATTTGCTGGTGTCTTTTGGGTCATTGTCCTGCTGCAGCACCCAAGATCGCTTCAGCTTGAGTTGACAAACAGATGGCCGGACATTCTCCTTCAGGATTTTTTGGTAGACAGTAGAATTCATGGTTCCATCTATCACAGCAAGCCTTCCAGGTCCTGAAGCAGCAAAACAACCCCAGACCATCACACTACCACCACCATATTTTACTGTTGGTATAATGTTCTTTTGCTGAAATGCTGTGTTACTTCTACGACAGATTTAACAGGACACGCACCTTCCAAAAAGTTCAACTTTTGTCTCGGCGGTCCACAAGGTATTTTCCCACAAGTCTTGGCAATCATTGAGATGTTTTTTTAGCAAAATTGAGACGAGCCTTAATGTTCTTTTTGCTTAAAAGTGGTTTGCGCCTTGGATATCTGCCATGCAGCCCGTTTTTGCCCAGTCTCTTTCTTATGGTGGAGTTGTGAACACTGACCTTAATTGAGGCAAGTGAGGCCTGCAGTTCTTTAGATGTTGTCCTGGGGCCTTTTGTGGCCTCTCGGATGAGTTTTCTCTGCGCTCTTGGGGTAATTTTGGTCGGCCAGCCACTCCTGGGAAGGTTCATCACTGTTCCATGTTTTTGCCATTTGTGGATAATGGCTCTCACTGTGGTTCGCTGGAGTCCCAAAGCTTTAGAAATGGCTTTATAACCTTTACCAGACTGATAGATCTCAATTACAGTACTTTTGTTCTTATTTGTTCCTGAATTTCTTTAGATCTTGGCATGATGTCTAGCTTTTGAGGTGCTTTTGGTCTACTTCTCTGTGTCAGATAGCTCCTATTTAAGTGATTTCTTGATTGAAACAGGTGTGGCAGTAATCAGGCCAGGGGGTGACTACAGAAATTGAACTCAGGTGTGATAAACCACAGTTAAGCTATTTTTAACAAGGGGGGCAATCACTTTTTCACACAGGGCCATGTAGATTTGGAGTTTTTTTTCTCACTAAATAATAAAAATCATCATTTAAAACTGCATTTTGTGTTCAATTATGTTATCTTTGACTAATAGTTAACGGTGTTTGATGAGCAGAAACATTTAAGTGTGACAAACATGCAAAAGAATAAGAAATCAGGAAGGGGGCAAATAGTTTTTCACACCACTGTATACACATGCAAGATGTTTTAAAGCACTTTAGGCCTGTCATTTAGCATTCAATATGATTTCTGCCCTTAAAACGCTTCTTTGCGTCAAATCCAGATTTTTCCCGGGGACTTTTGGCGTGTATCCCACTCCGCCATGCCCCCCTCCAGGTGTTAGACCTCTTGAAACATCTTTTCCATCACTTTTGTGGCCAGCATAAATTTTTTTTTTCAAAGTTCGCATCCCCATTGAAGTCTATTGCGGTTCGCGAACTTTAACGCGAACCGAACCTTCCGCAGAAGTTTGCGAACCCGGTTCGCGAACCTAAAATCGGAGGCTCTGCCCAACTCTACCTCATAGAGCATTATGGGGCGAATCGAACTTCCGGGAAAGTTCGCCTTCGCCGGCGAAGGCGAACCACCCGAGGTTCGTCTGGACCCGTTCGCCGGCGAACCGTTCAGCCCACCTCTAGTTTTCAGTCACATAACTAGAACATGCATGCAGCCAGTAGAATGAAGCCTGCTGATTCACAAAGCTTTTCTGTTAAATTATCTCACCTTGTTAAAGGGGAACTTCAGCCTAAACAAACATACTGTCATTAAGTTACATTGGTTATGTTAATTAGAATAGATAGGTAATATAATCTTTTACCCACCCGATTTTAAAAGAACATGCAAATGTTTGTGATTCATGGGGGCTGCCATCTATGTCATGGGGGCAGCCATCTTTTTGGTTGAAAGGAGGTGACAAGGAGCAGGAGACACAGTTCCAACTGTCCTGTGTCCTGATTACACCTCCCAGCTGCATACGCTAGGCTTCAAATGTCAAATTCAAAATGTAAAAAAAAACGAGAACAACAAAAATCAGAAATCCCATCATGCTTTGCACAGCATTCAGGGAAAAAAGCCTGGGCAGTTTCTTCTGTGCAGCTAAAAATGAGGCTTGTATAAGAGAAACAAAGTTCTGATGCTGTGAAACTGTTAAAGAACCACCAAGCCTTTTCAGTGCTGCTGAGTCGATTTTTAGTCCGGAGGTTCACTTTAACTCACAATTTATCCCTCCTTAAATGACTTAACCCATTATTTATTTCTCCTTATCTAACTTAACTCACGTTGAATTTATCTCTCCTTAACTGACTTAACTTATGGTTTAGTTCTCCTTATTCCACTTATCTCATGATTTATCTCTCCTTATCTGTTTATCTCAGGAATTATCTCTCTTTATTTGTTTGTCTAACGCATTAGCTCTCCTTACAGTTAAAGTGGGATAAAACTCTGACATAGCATTCACTAAAAATGTGTTTTCCTACTTTTTATTACCCATACAGTTACCATATTTGCTTTTGTGTGCAAGTAAAATTGTTTACAAATTACAAGTTGCCAAAGTACAGTTTATCTGCTCTAAAAGCTGCCATTGCATTGTATTGCATAGCTGCTGTATTAATATATTAAAACCTATCTAGTGATCACTTCTCAGCTCTCTGTTTCTATAGCAGAGAGAGCTAATTTTCAGCACAACAGGTAATGTAGCAGACAAGGGGCTTGATTCACAAAGCGGTGCTAACCTACTTAGCACGTCTAAAGTCTTTAGAGGTGCTAACCAGGGTGCTAAGTAGGTTAGCACCGGATTTCTCAATCAGATCGCTCGCAAAGTTTTGCATGCAAAGTTTTACGCGCGCAAAGTCCTATGCGCGCGCTAAGTCCCATAGGCTTTAATGGGCACTTCGCGCTGAGCGCCCTGCGCTCTGTGCAGTGCGCGTGTAAGGTTTTACGTGCATAACGTTTTGCGCTCAAAAAGCTTGTTTAGACGTGCTAAGGGGGTTTTCACAGGCGTGCTAACAGTTAGCACCGCTTTGTGAATCAAGCCCCAGGAATGTAAACAAAAGATAATGTTATAACCTCAGAAGCTGCCCACTGAAGCAGGGAGCTTTCCACTGAAGAACAAAGTGATGTGTTTGAATCCTGTTCTGCTGCAATTTTTTTGTGGTATTAGATTTTACGCTGTAAATAATCTTTTAGAGCAAAGAGGAAATGTTGCATTTCACACCACTTTAAGGTTGGATGGATAGTGTAATGGTTAAGGGCTCTGCCTTTGACATAGGAAACCTGAGACCAAATCTCGTCTCTTCCTGTTCAGTAAGCCAGCACTTATTCAGCAAGGAGTCCTTGGGCTAGACTCCCTAACACTGCTACTGCCCACTGAGCACGTCCTAGTGGCTGCAGCTCTGGCGCTTTGAGTCCACCAGGAGAAAAGTGCAATATAAATGTTATTTGTCTTGTCTTGAGTCAAAGCTCCTAATGTGCATACCGGTTTTGGAGGAATAACTCAGCAATTACTGCAAAGTGGCGACCTGAATGACAAGCAGGCAGACATAAACTTTTAAAGAGGAAATAAAGATGGCATCCTCTGTATTTCCCACACTGTGGCTATTTTAAAAAGTTTGGAGTTTAAAGTCTGAATTTGCATACCTTACGGAATAAGAATTCCCCAAGTATAAGAATTTTGCTGTCAGTGAGAAGCGATATGTAGCAGAACATGAATTTCCTTGGTCAATTTTTGCTAATGTTATTTTCCTTTTTTTATTCTGTGAGCTGAACCGTATAAAAGTCATGTTCTACTGTTTACATTCTTATGCTTTCAAAATTGTAGTGCTTTTCTTACTATCCACAAAGGACCATGAATTCGATAATGAACAATAATTAGCATGACGGCTTGCTTTGGTATTGAATATGAACTATTGCTTTAGGCTGACTGACCTTCCAGGCTAGGAACAGGATAGTATAGGTTACTTACCACATGTCTACAATAAGTACAGTATTATTTCTCTTCATAATGAAGGCTTAAGAACTCTAAACATGGTGCTCAGCACACAGCTGATGTAGCTGCACTAATGGTACACTTTATTATGAAATCCTGTACACTGCTTCTTCATGTAATTATGCAATGACACAATCATTTGGCAGCAATGCAATGCATAAATCGTACCGACACAGGTTAGGAGCATCAGGTAATGTTACACCATACACTACAAAGGGAAAAGATGGGATTTCAGAGATTTTGACCATAGCATGATATTGCCAGAAAATATGGTTTGCGTAATTGCAAAGGTCTGTAGAGTATACTCATAGGTCCTTATTCTACTAACTTTTACTCAGGGGCGTAGCAATAGGGGGTGCAGCGGTAGCGACGCATCGGGGCCCTTGGGCCAGAGGGGCCCCGAAGGGCCCTCCCTCAACTACAGTATTAGCTCTCTATTGGTCCTGTGCTCATAATAATCACTTCTATAGATACTTTGAATAGTGGTAATCATTAACAAACTGTTTCCCATCCCTTCCTTGCACCTCTGACTCTGTAGTTGCCATTGGCAGGTTTTGGTGCACCGTATCAATTGCTATGTATAGAGTGCTTGGGGGGCCCCATTGTAAAACTTGCATCGGGGCCCACAGCTCCTTAGCTACGCCACTGCTTTTACTTCTGAGTTTTCTCCTTGGAGATTCATTTTTCATCTTCTCTTTAAAATATCTTTTCAGCACTTTGCAATTTAAAAAGGACTAAAAAAGTAGGTGAAAAAGTACAATCAGCTGTATGGCACTGCTGCTGCTGTTCTGCATTACATACAGAAGCGGGCCCCCCTAGACCCCTTTGAGGGCTATTGTTTCGCCCCCTGAAAACATTGCCTGGTCTGAATAATCTCAGTATCAGCTGCAGTATACAGGTGGTCAGGATTTGGAGTCAGCAGTATGAATCTTATCTGTTTTGTGTCAGCAGTGCAGCAGGTTGTTTTGGATGTGGGAAAATTGGAGATTTATAGGAAATCTGCAGAAACGTCATTATGCATTCAGGAGAACATGACCCAGAATTTTCAGGGAACATCTCAAGGAATACATGCCATGCAGAATGGAGGCTCTAACCCAGCCTCTCTCAACCTATATATATATATATATATCCCTATATTAAAATTGGACCCATGTCCTCTCTATAGTATGGCACCTGTGCCCTCTTTATTTAGTGTGGCACGCTATGTCCCCCTTAACAGGTTTGGCCCCCTTTATCCCACTTGTTAGCTCCCATGTGCCCTTATTAACAAGTGTGGCCCATATTTGTGTAGCTGCTTTGTCCCCCCAGTTTGTTTGGCTGCTATGTCTCCCTTGTTTGTGGGACTTCTTTGTCCCCCCTTTCTGTGGCTGCTTTGTCTATTTGTGTGCTGCTTTGTTCCCTCTTTCTGTGGCTGCTTTGTCCCCTCCTTTCTGTGGCTGCACTGTCCATTTGTGTGCTGCTTTGTCCCCCTTTCTGTGGCTGCTTTGACTGTTTGTGTGCTCCTTTGTCCCACGTTGCTTTGTGCTGCTTTGTCCCCCCTTTCTGTTGCTGCTTATTCCCCCATTTCTGTGGCTGTTTTGTCCCCCGTTTCTGTGGCTGCTTTTCCCCTGTTCCTGTGTCTGCATTGTCCCCCCTTTCTGTGGCTGCACTATCCCCCTTTTCTGTGGCTGCTTTGTCCCCCGTTTCTGTGGCTGTCCATTTGTGTGCTGCTTTGTCCCCCTTTCTGTGACTGCTTTGACTGTTTGTGTGCTGCTTTGTCCCCCTTTTCTGTTGCTGCTTTGTCCCCCATTACTGTGGCTGTTTTGTCCCCCGTTTCTGTGGCTGCTTTGTCCCCCGTTCCTGTGGCTGCTTTGTCCCCCGTTTCTGTGGCTGCTTTGTTCCCCGTTTGAGTGCTGCTTTGTTCCCCGTTTGTGTGCTGCTTTGTCCCCCTTACTGTGGCTGCTTTGCCGTTTGTGTGCTGCTTTGTCCATTGGTTTCAATGCAGGGAAACCCCCTCCCCCATACTTACCATCTGACTTCCTTTCCTCCTCCTTGAAGCTGGGCTTCCTCTTGAACTCCCACGTGTACCGAAACTATAGAGCTGGCTTCGGGTGATGCGGCTGCTATACAGATCCATCCGCCGCATCACTCGCAGCAGCATTAAGGAATCCTTATGCTGCTGCTGTTGCAAACATATGCAGAAGCGGAACTATATTGTCCCGCGGAAGTGTCAAATTGACACGGAACCCCTGGAGGGTTCTCGCGAAACCCCAGGGTTCCGCGGAACCCCGGTTGAGAATAGCTGCTTTACCCAGTATTAATATAATGTTCCTTATATGGTGCTGTGTGAATACATGAACTGCTTGCCTTGTCAAACTTATTTTAGTTCTGTTTAGCCATTATTGTGATTCCCCTCACACTACTGTGAATGTAATCGATGTACATAAAGATTCAAAGAGACAGGCATAACTTGCAATCCAATAGGGAACGTTACCAAATGTATTACATGACAAATAGCAAGGCAGGGAAGGTTTATAATACAATGTGAAAGGTTTATTTGCAAAACAGATTGTACCTGCAAACAAAAAGATACATCTCCAAAAATATTTCCAGTGACATCTAGAGATGACCAATGAGAGGCCATCATTTTGATGATAATTTTATGTTAGTTTATTGCAAACGTATGCAGTTTACAACTGGGCCCAACAACATCAGAAGCCAGTGATGCTCGGATACTCCCCAATCACAGATTCGACTATTCGGCCGTGGAAATAAAACGGAAATGGCCTGATTAATTTCTGGATTTGAAACTGACTCACAAATTCGACCCGGATTTTTTCCCGTGAATGGGGCAATCACGGAAATTCACGACTGTGATCACGGAAAAGTGTTTTAGAAGAAATTCAAAAAAAGCTTTTAGTTTTTGAGAAAATCGATTTTAAAATTTCAAACAAAAGAGTATTCGTGATTAAAAAGCCGCCAAACCTGCTGACTTTAGCAGTTAATAGCAAAGCCCTCTTACATGGTAGGAGTAGTGGTAGTATTTGCCAGATATGTTAATTAGAACAGTGGGAACAAGAGGAAAAAAACATTTCAAAAAGATCTCATAGTTTTTGAGAAAATAGATTTTAAAATTTAAAAGGAAAAAAGTATAATTTAAATGCGGCAAATGACAGTTCTTAGTGAAACAATTCCCGCCGACTTTAGCAGTTAATAGCAAAGGCCCTCTTATATCCTAGCAACACCAAATATGCAGGATATGTTAAAAAGATAATGGGAAACAATAATAAAAAAAATGTAGTGTATATATATGTAAATAAGTGTGAAATTTCAAAAAAATTTTTAAAAAATTGTAGTGTATATATATATATGTATATATATGTAAATAAGTGTGAAATTTCAAAAAAAAAAAAAAATTATGTGGGGTCCCCCCTTCTCGAGCTTCTGTAGCCCCTTGTCCCCCATGCAGGCTGGGATAGCCAGAATGCGGAACCCGTCCAACTGGGGCTTTGCACCCTGAGCTATACCAGCCCGTATGGTCCATGGTATGGGGGGCCCAGGGGGAGAGAGGCGGGCAAGCCTTCCCCTCTCCAACGCAGCCCTTGTTCAATCCATGGACAAGGGGCTCTTCCCCACCTCCAGTGCCCCAGAAAGAGGTGGGGGAAATGACTTCCGGGAGGGGGGTCATGGAGGCATCTGGGAGTCCCCTTTAAGAAGGGGACACCCAGATGCCCGCCCCCCCTCCCAGGGTATAGGGGTAGAAAGTACCCCTTACCCATTTCCGCAAAGGGTTAAATGAAATAAAAACACAACCACGAAAAAAAGTATTTTATTATTCTAAATTAACCATAAATACTTACCTGTACCTTTAAAAAAAGTTCCCATGCCAATATCCTCGGAAATATCCAATGCCAATATCCTCTAATCTTGTGATCTTCATTAACTTGATTGAAGCTCTCCGCTGCCCCGACGCCACACACGACGCCCCCCGTGCAGCTATACCAATTAGTATAGCTAAGAAAGCATCCTTTAGGATGCATAGCCGCTGCCTTCCACTGCCCTCCCCACATCCTCACCTGTCACCCTCACCTAGCCTGACACCTGGCACACCCATGGGCGCACCAGGTGCCAGGCTAGGTGAGGGTGACAGGTAAAGGCAGGCTGGGAGGACAGCGGTAGGAAGCAGCTATATGTCCTCATAGGACGAGGTGCTCTGCTATAGTAAAGTGTATAGCTAAAAAGCATCTTTAAATTTTGGCTCCAAGGCTCCCCATTGGTTCTTTAACAGACCCAAGGGGGTCAGGAGGATCCCCATTGGTCTGTTAAAGAACGTGACCCGTGGCTGGGTCGTTGGTCTTCTGCACATGCGCAGGCATGCCACATGCCTCTCCTTATCGTGCTCCTGCAGCTGGGAACACTCTGAGCTTGCGCAGTTCAGAGAAACTTGAACTGTGCAGAAGACCATGGTCTGGCTGAAGGGTCATTATCATTATGGAGGGCACATTGACAGCGATTAGAGTGGAACATTGGCATGGGACTTGACAGATGTTTAGGTCGCCTTATGTATTCTTAAATGTTTGAGGATTGGCAGAGTTCTTTGGGTTAATTATCTACCTGATTGGCCGTTATGCATTTATTCAGGTGAGTGCTCCACCCTCCTCAGAAATGTTGTCTTGGTAGGTTTTTTTCAAACTTCTGCTGAGGCTCTGGCCTTGCCCAACTGCACTACTACAGTTCAGCAAGCGTGGCCTAATTGGTTTCCAAAGCTTGTGCTCACACCATTTTTAGTTTGAAAAACATGAAGGTCAAGTGACCAGAACTTAGCTCCATCCCAACTTGTCAACGCGTATGAGAGGAATCGGCGTGGGAAACTTGGGCAGAGGATACAGCCGGTATATGGCTGACCCTGCTGCTGCACAAGTCCTGGCCGTGTTAAATACTATTCCCCCTCCAGGCCGCCATGGATGGTGGGGGATGAAATAATTCGGCTTCCAGCAATTGCTGGAAGCCGAATTATTGTTTTTTAAAAGTAACTTCAGCTCCGTCTTCTGACAACGCCGAAGTTACTCCCTGTGCGTCCAAGTCTCCTGTGCTGGATTCACTGTGTTCGGCCTGGCTGCCCTGCTGATCTTCTGGCTTTAATGCTCTATGCCATAGACCCTGAACAAGCATATGCAGATCAGGTGTTTCTGACATTATTGTCAAATCTGGCAAGATTAGCTGCATGCTTGTTTCTGGTGTAATTCGGACACTACTACAGCCAAATAGATTAGCAGGGCTGCCAGGCAACTAGTATTGTTTAAAAGGAAATACACATGACAGCCTCCATATCACTCTCACCTCGGATTCACTTTAAGAACTTATCACAACTAAATTCAGTGCACAACTTCATACATCGATGAAACTGAAAAAAAACGCCCATTGATACTAATATTGCAGGTAATTATGTAGATCCTCGTTGTTATCCGGATAAATAATGAAAACCAATTAAAAACAAAATGTATTCTTGGGGCCCTACATAACCTGCGGGGTAATTCCTAATAGCACATAATTATAATATGAATTGTGTCCTTGATTGTAATGGCCCCTAGAAGGATTCTTGGATTTAATTTGTTCTGATTATTTATGTAGCTCATAACAAGACTTTACACAGTGTTTCCCTCCTTTTTTAAAATATGAGTTTGTGGAATAATGAGACATAAACTGCAAAACAAATTAATTTCTCACAGGGAGTCATTTCGAGCAGCTTTCTTCTTCGAGGCTCTACATCTCTCTGTTGGTTGCCACCCCACTTGATGCAGATGGAGGATCACTGCACTTAAGAACTACAGAACTCATTTGAACTCTACAACATTAAGTATTATCTTTCAGATTCACTCTGCATATACTGCAACTTTTTTTTCCTAACCTCAGGCTAAGGTAAGGGTAGGGAGAATTGAGGCAGAATTCAGTTTTGATAGGAAAGTCAGGACTGACGGGTAGATGAGAAGAGTCAAGTTCACAACCAAAGTCCAAGACAGGTGGACAGCTGAGCAAAATTGAGATCACAAGTCACAAGCTAACATCACAATGGAAAACACACAACCGGATCACAAGGTGTGGTGCAGATGCTGAAGTAAATAAACAGCAGTGAGTTCTGTCCAAGGTAGGCTTCTATAGCCCTGGTAATGGCCTTTTAGAGCACGTGCAACTTTTCCTGAGAAACTTCTCCCACATGCACATGCAGAGAGTTATGTGATGACAGACAGGTGTGCATTGTCTGCCACAGCAATAAGACCACAAATGGCATCACATGCATGCATAACAATGTGTCTGTGGGTATGACAGCAGGGCAATTTCTACAATGAAATATGCAGAGCTACAGTATGTGACTCGTGAAAATGTACTGTATGTTCATGTGGTGCACTTTGTGGAACTACTGAGCAGAACTGCAATGCAACTGAAGGGAAAAGTATGGGACTCTACCAACCAGCAGTCTCATCTAACTGGCTGTAAGCAGGGAAGCCATGGAGGTGTGTCTCTATTATTTTGCAGGCAGGGAGCAGCGGATACCACTTACAAAAGCTCCAGGCATCGGGTTTTTTCACTTCTGCAGCTGCATGCTGTCCTGCTGCTTCCTCGTACGGCTCCCAATGTGTTACCTGAGTCACATGCACACATAGGGAGCCGTACAAAGCGGGCACAGCAGGACAGCGGCAGGAGTGAAGAAGACCAGAGTTTTTGTAAGTGGTTTCTTCTGCTAACTGCTCAACATTTGCTGGGTGGGGGGGGGGGGGGGGGAGGGGTGTAATGTTACTTTTAGCCCCAGGTGTCTTGAACTCTAAAGCACCCAGAAATGACACATATCCAACATAAGGTAAGGAGGTGATCCCTGTCTGTGCAAGATAACCAAGACGACATATATAGAGTTGGGCCGAACGGTTCGCCGGCGAACGTAGGTGGTTCGCGTGCGGGTACCGCACGCGAACCTTTTGCGGAAGAAGTTCGGTTCGCCCCATAATGCACTGAGGGTCAACTTTGACCCTCTACATCACAGTCAGCAGGCCCAGTGTAGCCAATTAGGCTACACTAGCCCCTGGAGCCCCACCCCCCCTTATATAAGGCAGGCAGCGGCGGCCATTACGGCCACTCGTGTGCCTGCATTAGTGAGAGTAGGGCGAGCTGCTGCAGTCTCTCATATAGGGAAAGATTAGTTAGGCTTAACTTCTTCCTGGCTGCATACCTGTTCTGTTCAGTGAGCCCTCAGCCCACTGCATACCTGTACTGTGATCCTGCCACTGCATACCTGTTCAGTGATCCTGCCACTGCATACCTGTTCAGTGATCCTGCCACTGCATACCTGTTCTGTTCAGTGAGCCCTCAGCCCACTGCATACCTGTACTGTGATCCTGCCACTCCATACCTGTTCAGTGATCCTGCCACTGCATACCTGTTCTGTTCAGTGAGCCCTCAGCCCACTGCATACCTGTACTGTGATCCTGCCACTCCATACCTGTTCAGTGATCCTGCCACTGCATACCTGTTCAGTGATCCTGCCACTGCATACCTGTTCTGTGAACCCGCCACTGTATACCTGTTCTGTTCAGTGGACCCGCCACTGTATACCTGTTCTGTGAACCCGCCACTGTATACCTGTTCTGTTCAGTGGACCCGCCACTGTATACCTGTTCTGTTCAGTGGACCCGCCACTGTATACCTGTTCTGTTCAGTGGACCCGCCACTGTATACCTGTTCAGTGAACCCGCCACTGCATACCTGTTGTGTTCAGTGAACCTGCCACTGCATACCTGTTCTGTGAACCCGCCACTGTATACCTGTTCTGTTCAGTGGACCCGCCACTGTATACCTGTTCTGTTCAGTGGACCCGCCACTGTATACCTGTTCTGTTCAGTGGACCCGCCACTGTATACCTGTTCAGTGGACCCGCCACTGTATACCTGTTCTGTTTAGTGGACCCGCCACTGTATAGCTGTTTAGTGAACACGCCACTGCATACCTATTGTGTTCAGTGATCCTGCCACTGCATACCTGTTCTGTTCAGTGGACCCGCCACTGTATACCTGTTCTGTGAACCCGCCACTGTATACCTGTTCTGTTCAGTGGACCCGCCACTGTATACCTGTTTAGTGAACACGCCACTGCATACCTATTGTGTTCAGTGATCCTGCCACTGCATACCTGTTCTGTGAACCCGCCACTGTATACCTGTTCTGTTCAGTGGACCCGCCACTGTATACCTGTTCTGCTCAGTGGACCCGCCACTGTATACCTGTTCAGTGGACCCGCCACTGTATACCTGTTCTGTTCAGTGGACCCGCCACTGTATACCTGTTTAGTGAACACGCCACTGCATACCTATTGTGTTCAGTGATCCTGCCACTGCATACCTGTTCTGTGAACCCGCCACTGTATACCTGTTCTGTTCAGTGGACCCGCCACTGTATACCTGTTCTGTTCAGTGGACCCGCCACTGTATACCTGTTCTGTTCAGTGGACCCGCCACTGTATACCTGTTCAGTGGACCCGCCACTGTATACCTGTTCTGTTCAGTGGACCCGCCACTGTATACCTGTTTAGTGAACACGCCACTGCATACCTATTGTGTTCAGTGATCCTGCCACTGCATACCTGTTCTGTGAACCCGCCACTGTATACCTGTTCTGTTCAGTGGACCCGCCACTGTATACCTGTTCTGTTCAGTGGACCCGCCACTGTATACCTGTTCTTTTCAGTGGACCCGCCACTGTATACCTGTTCTGTTCAGTGGACCCGCCACTGTATACCTGTTCTGTTCAGTGGACCCGCCACTGTATACCTGTTCTGTTCAGTGGACCCGCCACTGTATACCTGTTCAGTGAACCCGCCACTGCATACCTGTTGTGTTCAGTGAACCTGCCACTGTATATCTGTACTGTTCAGTGAACCCACAGCATCAGTGCGCATACCTGTGCAGTTAAGTGAACCCACCTACCTACGTGAGTGCACGCAGTGTGATATACCACTCCGTGCATACCCAATATGGACAAAACAGGTAGAGGAAGAGGAAGAGGTAGTGGCAGAGGCAGAGGAAGGCCACCCGGCAGGTCTGCGCGAGGTCGTGTAAATGTAATTTCGTGTGGACCTGGCCCACAGTACAGTGCTCGGAAGAAGGCACGTCCCATCACCTCCCAAGATTGTCAGGACGTGGTTGAGTATTTAGCGACACAGAACACCTCATCTTGCTCAGCCACCAGCGCTACTACTAGCACCACTTCCGCTGCATTTGACACTTCGCAAGAATTATTTAGTGTTGAAATCACTGATGCACAGCCATTGTTGTTACAACCAGATGAATTTTCACCAGCTAATATGTCTGAGTTACGCGGCAACACTATGGATGTAACGTGTCAGGAGGATGAAGGACCTACTGATGGTGCAAGTTTGGATTTGTCTGAGGCAAGCGAAGCTGGGCAGGATGACTACGATGATGACGGTAATAGGGATCCTCTGTATGTTCCCAATAGAGGAGATGAAGAGGGGGACAGTTCAGAGGGGGAGTCAGAGAGTAGTAGGAGGAGAGAAGTTGCTGAAAGAAGCTGGGGCAGCTCTTCGTCAGAAACAGCTGGTGGCAGAGTCCGGCACCATGTATCGCCACCTATGTACAGCCAGCCAACTTGCCCTTCAGCATCAGCTGCTGAGGTCCCCATAGTGCCCACATCCCAGGGTGGCTCAGCGGTGTGGAAATTTTTTAATGTGTGTGCCTCAGATCGGACCAAAGCCATCTGTTCGCTCTGCCAACAAAAATTGAGCCGTGGAAAGGCCAACACTCACGTAGGGACAAGTGCCTTACGAAGGCACCTGGAGAAAAGGCACAAACAGCAATGGGATGGCCACCTGAGCAAAAGCAGCAGCAGCACACAAAAGAAAAGTCACCCTCCTTCTCCTCTTCCTCCTTCAGGTGCATCATCTGCTTCTGCCGCTTTCTCCCTTGCACCTTCACAGGCACCCTCCTCCACTCCGCCTCTGCCCTTGAGCGGTTCCTGCTCCTCTGCCCACAGCAGCAGTCAGGTGTCCGTGAAGGAAATGTTTGAGCGGAAGAAGCCACTTTTGGCCAGTCACCCCCTTGCCCGGCGTCTGACAGCTGGCGTGGCGGAACTGTTAGCTCGCCAGCTGTTACCATACCGGCTGGTGGACTCTGAGGCCTTCCGTAAATTTGTGGCCATCGGAACACCGCAGTGGAAGATGCCAGGCCGCACTTATTTTTCGAGAAAGGCCATACCCCAACTGCACCGTGAAGTTGAGAGGCAAGTGGTGTCATCTCTTGCGAAGAGCGTTGGGTCAAGGGTCCACCTGACCACGGATGGCTGGTCTGCCAAGCACGGGCAGGGCCGCTACATTACCTACACAGCCCATTGGGTGAACCTGGTGGTGAACGATGGCAAGCAGAAAGCGGCGGACCAAATTGTGACACCTCCACGGCTTGCAGGCAGGCCTCCTGCCACCTCCTCTCCTCCTGCTACATGCTCTTCGCTGTCCTCCTCCTCCTCCTTGGCTGAGTGGCAGTTCTCCTCTCCAGCTACACAGCCCCAGCTCCGCAGGGCCTATGCTGCATGCCAGGTACGACGGTGTCACGCCATCTTAGACATGGCTTGTCTCAAAGCGGAGAGTCACACTGGAGCAGCTCTCCTGGCTGCTCTTAAGAAACAGGTGGATGAGTGGCTGACCCCGCACCACCTGGAGATAGGCAACGTGGTGTGCGACAACGGCAGCAATCTGCTTGCCGCTTTGCATATGGGGAAGCTGACACACATACCCTGCATGGCACATGTCATGAATCTAGTGGTTCAAAGATTTGTGGCAAAGTACCCTGGCTTAGCGGATGTCCTGAAGCAGGCCAGGAAGTTCTGTGGGCATTTGAGGCGCTCTTACACAGCCATGGCACGATTTGCAGAAATTCAGCGTAAAAACAACATGCCGGTGAGACGCCTCATTTGCGATAGCCCCACTCGCTGGAACTCGACCCTGCTCATGTTCTCCCGCCTGCTAGAACAGAAGAAAGCCGTCACCCAGTACCTCTACAACTGGAGTAGAACGAAACAGTCTGGGAAGATGGGAATGTTCTGGCCCGACAACTGGACACTGATGAAAAATGCATGCAGGCTCATGCGGCCGTTTGAGGAGGTGACCAACCTGGTGAGCCGCAGTGAGGGCACCATCAGCGACTTAATTCCCTACGCGTACTTCTTGGAGCGTGCTGTGCGTAGAGTGGCGGATGAAGCTGCGAATGAGCGTGACCAGGAACCGTTACGGCAGGAACAGGCATGGGACCAATTTTCATCAGACCCAGCTGTTTCCTCAACACCTGCGGCAGCACAGAGGGGGGAGGAGGAGGAAGAAGAGAGGTCGTGTGCAGAAGACGAGTCAGACTCAGAGGATGATGAGCAAGGTGTTTCTTTGGGGGAGGAGGAGGAGGAGGAGGAGGGGACAGCGGCAGGAGAACAACCGCAGCAGGCGTCGCAGGGGGCTTGTGCTGCTCAACCTTCCCGTGGTATTGTTCGCGGCTGGGGGGAGGAGGTTGACTTACCTGACGTCACTGAGGAAGAGCAAGAGGAGATGGAGGGTACTGGATCCGACTTTGTGCAGATGTCGTCTTTTATGCTGTCCTGCCTGTTGAGGGACCCCCGTATAAAAAACCTCAAGGGGAATGAGCTGTACTGGGTGGCCACACTACTAGACCCTCGGTACAGGCACAAAGTGGCGGACCTGTTACCAACTCACCGGAAGGTGGAAAGGATGCAGCACATCCAGAACCAGCTGTCAACTATGCTTTACAATGCCTTTAAGGGTGATGTGACAGCACAACGCCAGCAAGGTACCACTGCCACTAATCCTCCTCCCGTGTCCACGCAGTCAAAGACAGGACGCTCCAGCGATCTCATGGTGATGTCGGACATGCGGACGTTCTTTAGTCCAACGCCTCGCCGTAGCCCTTCCGGATCCACCCTCCACCAACGCCTCGACCGGCAGGTAGCCGACTACCTGGCCTTAAGTGTGGATGTAGACACTGCTGTGAACAGCGATGAGGAACCCTTGAACTACTGGGTGCGCAGGCTTGACCTGTGGCCAGAGCTGTCCCAATTTGCCATCCAACTTCTCTCCTGCCCTGCCGCAAGCGTCCTCTCAGAAAGGACCTTCAGCGCAGCTGGAGGCATTGTCACAGAGAAGAGAAGTCGCCTAAGTCACAAAAGTGTTAAGTACCTCACCTTTATCAAAATGAATGAGGCATGGATCCCGGAGGGCTGCTGCCCGCCCCAAGACTAAGTCAGTCCCCGCACACACAGCATCTCTGCCTGCACGCCGTGTGACTGGCTGCCTGGCCTGCCCCAAAAAGACTAAGTCGCTCCCAGTCCCTCCACACAGCATGTCTGCCTGCAGGCCGCTTCACTACCTTCTCCGCCACCACCAACAGGGTCCGGGACTCCAGGCGGATTGCTGAATTTTTTAGGCCGCTGCTAGCAGCGGCCGCTGTAATAATTTTTATGGTGCGTGTACATGACTGCCTAATTTTTCTGGCTGCACTGAGGGCAGCTGCAACAACAAAAGAAAAGGCATGTACATGCGCCCATTCCCCTTCGTGATCATTACCTTGCCGTGGTGAAGGGGCTTGCGTATCACAATGAAGCAATGACCGGCGCCTAGATGAGTGTCTCGGGGGGCACACAAAAGATAATAAGGTCGTTGCTTCATTGTGGTCAGACCAAATTTGATCAGCTGGACAGTCACTGTTCTGTCATTCAGCTACATCAGCCAGGCCGACCATATGGGCTGTAAAGCCACCAAAACCTGCACTCTCGCCATGGTGCGCACCAGTCCAGCACGGCCGTCACTACACAAACAGCTGTTTGCGCTGCGTTACACGGTGAGTTTGGTGTGTCAGTGTGAAGCAGTACCTTAATTACACTACCTGATTGATGTATACACATGCAAGATGTTTTAAAGCACTTTAGGCCTGTCATTTAGCATTCAATGTGATTTCTGCCCTTAAAACGCTGCTTTGCGTCAAATCCAGATTTTTCCCGGGGACTTTTGGCGTGTATCCCACTCCGCCATGCCCCCCTCCAGGTGTTAGACCCCTTGAAACATCTTTTCCATCACTTTTGTGGCCAGCATAATTATTTTTTTTTTCAAAGTTCGCATCCCCATTGAAGTCTATTGCGGTTCGCGAACTTTAACGCGAACCGAACGTTCCGCAAAAGTTCGCGAACCCGGTTCGCGAACCTAAAATCGGAGGTTCGGCCCAACTCTAGACATATATATATATATATATATATATATATATATATATAGATAGATAGATAGATAGATAGATAGATAGATAGATAGCTAGCTAGCTAGCTAGCTAGATAGATAGATAGATAGATAGATAGATAGATAGATAGATAGATAGATAGATAGATAGATAGATAGATAGATCCATACCCTCATAATTTCCCGACTTGACTACTGCAATGCCCTTCTGTCTGGTCTCCCTATGACCCGAATTCCCCCACTGCAGTCTATCATAAATGCGGCAGCCAGAATTATCCACTCCTCCCATCGCTCCACCATGGCGGTTCCCCTCTGTGAATCCCTCCACTGGCTTCCTATCCAGTCCAGAATCAGATTCAAGATACTGTGTCTGACTGACAAATTTGTCTACAAAACCTGTCCAACCTACATTTCTGATCTCACTCAGAGCATGCCTCCAAGACTTCTCAAGAGCTGCTCCAACACTATGGAACTTCCTACCTCCACCCATTAGGGCAGCACCTCCTTCAACATCTTCAAGAAGGCCCTCAAAACTCACCTTTTCACTCTGGCCTACCACCCCTCACAAGTGTTCTAAACCCGCAGCTGAACTTTGGTCCCTACCTTTCGTGTCCCTACCTCTCCCTCTAGATTGTAAGCCTTTGGGCAGGGTCCTCCTCCTTTTGTGTCCTACCTGATCGTGCACCTCCATTACTGTGCACCCATGCTATGGATCTGAGTGAACTCAACTTGTCTAATCTCCATGCTCCCATCTAGTGACTGACTAAGCCTTACCTTGTACTCAAACTGTGCTGCGTGATCTGGTTTTTCTTGTTTTCCTGTATTGCCGTATTGCCTAAATATTGTCTGTAACCTAAACTAATGTCCAGCGCTGCGTAATATGTTAGCGCTTTATAAATACAATAAATGCAGAAATATATATATATATATACAGGGACGGGGCTGGATTTCTGGCAGGCCACAAGGGCCTGGGCATTGGATGGCGCCAAAGAGGATGACTGGACATGGAAGAGGGAGACTGCAAGGGGGGGAACAACACATGGAAGAGGGGGTGCCGCTTCCCAAGAGAGCTGTACATGAAAGAGCGGTATTGCTGTACATAAATAGTACACAGGGATGGGATGGCTGCACATGGAATAGGGAATGCCACTGCACATTATGAAGGGGAAAGTTGACCTATGGGTGCTAAAAAGTATAAATCCGGAATATGTATATACAGTGGGATGCGAAAGTTTGGGCAACCTTGTTAATCGTCATGATTTTCCTGTATAAATCGTTGGTTGTTACAATAAAAGATGTCAGTTAAATATATCATTATAGGAGAAGGAGACGCACACAGTGATATTTGAGAAGTGAAATGAAGTTTATTTGATTTACAGAATTTGTGCAATACTTGTTTAAACAAAATTAGGCAGGTGCATAAATTTGGGCACCACAAAAAAGAAATTAAATCAATATTTAGTAGACCCTCCTTTTGCAGAAATTACAGCCTCTAAACGCTTCCTGTAGGTGCCAATGAGAGTCTGGATTCTGGTTGAGGGTATTTTGGACTATTCCTCTTTACAAAACATCTCTAGTTCATCCAGGTTTGATGGCTTCCGAGCATGGACAGCTCTCTTTAACTCACACCAATCAATTATATTCAGGTCTGGGGCCATTCCAGAACGTTGTACTTGTTCCTCTGCATGAATGCCTTAGTGAATTTTGAGTAGTGTTTAGGGTCGTTGTTGATTAACAAGGTTGCCAAAACTTTTGCATCCCACTATATACAGTGGGTTGCAAAAGTATTCGGCCTCCTTGAAGTTTTCTACATTTTGTCAATTTACTGCCACAAACATGCATCAATTTTATTGGAATTCCACGTGAAAGACCAATACAAAGTGGTGTACATGTAAGAAGTGGATCGAAAATCATACATCATTCCAAACATTTTTTACAAATAAATAACTGCAAAGTGGGGTGTGAGTAATTATTCGGCCCCCTGAGTCAATACTTTGTAGAACTACCTTTTGCTGCAATTACAGCTGCCAGTCTTTTAGGGTATGTCTCTACCAGCTTTGCACATCTAGAGACTGAAATCCTTGCCAATTCTTCTTTGCAAAACAGCTCCAGCTCAGTCAGATTAGATGGACAGCGTTTGTGAACAGCAGTTTTCAGATCTTGCCACAGATTCTCGATTGGATTTAGATCTGGACTTTGACTACTAAAACTAATAAAAACTCGAGATGCTAGCATAATATTGCCCCTGTTTAACTCTCTAGTAAGGCCACATCTGGAATATGGAATTCAGTTCTGGGCACCACATTACAAAAAAGATATTGCAGTTTTAGAGCAGGTGCAGAGACGAGCAACAAAATTGATACGTGGGATGGAAGGTCTCGCTTACCAAGAAAGGTTAGATAAACTGGGTTTATTTAGTCTAGAGAAAAGACGCCTTAGAGGGGATCTAATTAACATGTATAAATACATCAGAGGGCAATATAATAGCTTGGCGGATGAGCTTTTTGTCCCTATTGTCCCTAGGCCTTCTCAAAGGACTAGAGGACATGATCTGCGCATGGAGGAAAAACGTTTTAGCCATTTATTTAGGAAAGGGTTCTTTACAATAAGAGTGATTAAGATGTGGAATGCATTGCCACAGGAAGTCGTTATGGCAAACTCTATACCTGCATTTAAAGGGGGCTTAGATGCTTTCCTTGCGTTGAAAGACATCCATGGCTACAATTACTAGGTAATGCCTAATGATGTTGATCCAGGGATTTTATCTGATTGCCATCTGGAGTCGGGAAGGAATTTTTCCCTTTTAGGGCTAATTGGACCATGCCTTGTAAGGGTTTTTTCGCCTTCCTCTGGATCAACAGGTATATGTGAGGGAGCAGGCTGGAGTTGTACTTTGTACCGGCTTTATGTTTAGGGTCATTGTCCTGCTGGAAAGTGAACCTCCGCCCCAGTCTCAAGTCTTTTGTAGTCTCCAAGAGGTTTTCTTCCAAGTTTGCCCTGTATTTGGCTCCATCCATTTCCCATCAACTCTGACCAGCTTCCCTGTCCCTGCTGAAGAGATGCACCCACCGAGCATGATGCTGCCACCACCATATTTGACAGTGGGGATGGTGTGTTCTGAGTAATGTGCAGTGTTACTTTTCCGCCACACATAGCGTTTTGCATTTTGGCCAGAAAGTTCCATTTTGGTCTCATCTGACCAGAGCACCTTCTTCCACATGGTTGCTGTGTCCCCAACAAGGCTTGTGGCAAACTGCAAACGGGACTTCTTATGCTTTTTGGTAACAATGCCTTTCTTCTTGCCACTCTTCTATAAAGGCCAACTTTGTACAGTGCATGACTAATAGTTGTCCTATGGACACAGTCTCCCACCTGAGCTGTAGATCTCTACAGCTCGTCCAGAGTCACCATGGGCCTCTTGACTGCATTTCTGATCAGCGCTCTCCTTGTTCGACAATCAAAGAGAAATGGAGCGCGCCAATGCGCATTAATCGTAAAAGGTGGTTTATTGAGAATTAAAAGTTATACTCACAAACATAATTTGTGTAATTCGCTTGTTAGCGGACAGCCAACAGCTTATCTCAAGAGAGGAGGATGCCGCGCTGTGGCCAGCAGCGCGAGTCCCGATCGCCTGGGCTCCGTCTCGTTGTGAGGTGGGCGTGGCTGGTATTCAGTAGGCGTGTGACATCATGACGCGTTTCGGCACTCTACGCCTTCGTCAGATCTGACGAAGGTGCAGAGCGCCGAAACGTGTCATGACGTCACACGCCTACTGAATACCAGCCACGCCCACCTCACAGCGAGACGGAGCCCAGGCGATCGGGACTCACGCTGCTGGCCACAGCGCGGCATCCTCCTCTGTTGAGATAAGCGGTTGGCTGTCCGCTGACAAGCAAATTACACAAATTATGTTTGTGAGTATAACTTTTAATTCACAATAAACCACCTTTTACGATTAATGCGCTATGGCGCGCTCCATTTCTCTTTGATTGTTTACCAATTTACCCTACTACGGAGCGTCGCAGTGCATGATATCCTAAGAGGAGCACATCTCTGATTGGTCACCCAGGAACAGGAGCGCAAGATACCTTTCTTTTGTGTTTGTGAAAATCTGCTCTCCTTGTTCGGCCCGTGAGTTTAGGTGGACGGCCTTGTCTTGGTAGGTTTACAGTTGTGCCATACTCCTTCCATTTCTGAATGATCGCTTGAACAGTGCTCCATGGGATGTTCAAGGCTTTGGCAATCTTTTTGTAGCCTAAGCCTGCTTTAAATTTCTCAATAACTTGATCCCTGACCTGTCTTGTGTGTTCTTTGGATTTCACGGTGTTGTTGCCCCCAATATTCTCTTAGACAACCCCTGAGGCCCTCACAGAGCAGCTGTATTTGTACTGACATTAGATTACACACAGGTGCACTCTATTTAGTCATTAGCACTCATCAGGTAATGTCTATAGGCAACTGACTGCACTCAGATCAAAGGGGGCCCGAATAATTATGCACACACCACTTTGCAGTTATTTATTTGTAAAAAATGTTTGGAATCATGTATGATTTTCGTTCCACTTCTCACCTGTACACCACTTTGTGTTGGTCTTTCATGTGGATTTCCAATAAAATTGATTCATGTTTGTGGCAGTAATATGACAAAATGTGGAAACTTTTAAGGGGGCCGAATACTTTTGCAACCCATTGTATATACATACAGTATCGCACTATATATATACATACAGTATATAGACATTTATGTCTGCAACATGAACCCTGGCAGACCTTGGGATAGATAATAAATAACACAGGATAGGATGGCAATGAATATATGACAGAGGTTCGAAATCTACAAAAAGGGTAATATTACTTTATGTATTTGCTGTTCCTGTTCGAGATATTTGCTAACTTGTTGTCAGGATGTAAAGTGAGGGTAGTTCCCCAGGTGAGGACAAAGACAGCAATAAAGACCCAACCTAAACCTAAAATAGCATTTTTCCTAGAAGTAGTGCTTAAATATCTCAAACCAAAACAAACACCTGTATGAAAAATGCAAGTGTAAAATTACCTAAGACCTTTTCTATTTGTTTTTCTCTGTGTTCTTTTCTATTTACTTTCACTATAATTAGATGTACTAAACTCTAGCACAGAGTGCGCAATTTTGTTTGCCAGCTTTATTAAAATAATCTTAAACCCTTATTTGTAATTCTTCTTGACACCAGGGTCCCCATTTTTCCATACAGCAATCTTTATTGTGCAGCATTTACATGACATTTATTGGACTAAATTTCATGTGGCAGGTCAAAATGTAATTGTGTGGAATACATTAGCTGTTTATCAAGTCTTGTTGTGTTTCCCAATTGGCCTATAATCTTAACTATATTCACAAATAAAAGAAAATTGAGTGGCTTTATTGGTTTCTGAGGTCAACCTTATAATATGGAGATTCTTTGATAAGTGCATGTGTAAAAAAAAATGATTGCAAATGGCTCACTGGCAAAACATGTTACTTAACCAATTCACCCCCAAGGGATGTTTACCAGAGCAATTTTCAACTATAACTTTATCACAACGAAATGATCTGTATCTTGTTTATTTGCAACCAATTAGGCTTTCTTTGGGTGGTACATTATGCTAAGAATTATTTTATTCTGAATGCATTTTAACAGGAATAATAAGGAAAAAATGGTGAAAAATCATAACTATACTGACCGGTATAGTTTTGGTGAAAAAATCATAATTACTTTGACCGGTATAGTTTTAAAATAAAATGTGCTACTGTGAATAAAACCCACATATTTTATTTGTCTATTAGATCTGGTTATTACAACATTTAAATTATGTCCCTAGTACAATGTATGGCAACAATATTTTATTTCGAAATAAAGGTGAGTTTTTTCAGTTTTGCGTCCGTCACTAACTACAAGCCCGTACATGTAAATTTAACAGTAATATACGCTCATGCCGTACATATTACAAAAGCGCCCCAAACGTAACTATTTATGTATTTTTTTTAAATGCTGCCATTTTTTTTTGTTATAAGTGTTTTATTTTGTTAAGTATGAATGGGGGCAGGGGAGGGGGCAAGATGGTATTAATTTATTTTTATTTAATTTACAAAGTGTAAAATGTAGTGTAAATTGTTTACTGTTTACTTTTTACAGAGACAGTGTTGTTACAACAAAAATCAAGTGCCCTGAACCAGCAATTTGATTGGTTCAGGGAATACTTCTTTCCTTTCACCAGTCCTTGCTCTCTATGTTCTGATGGGTACCCACGGCGGGAAAAGAGGGTGTGTGTGCACGCGCGAGGGCACGTGTGGTGGAGGAAGGAGGTTTTAAGGTAAGGCATCAGAAAGGGGGGTTTTAGGATTAGGTGTCAGGAAGGGAGGGTGGGGGGGTCTTAGTGTTAAGCATCAGGAAGGGGTGTTAGGATTAAGTGTCAGGAAGGGGGGGTTTAGGATTAGGCATCAGGAAGGGGGGGTCTTAGGGGTAGGCATCAGGAAGGGGGGTTTTTACGGTTAGACTTCAGGAAGGGGGGTTTTATGGTTAGGACGACAGGAAGGGGGGTTTTAGGGCTAGGCATAGGAGGGGGGGCTCTGTGTGAGAGTAGAGTTAGGTTTAATTGTAGTAAAATATCGGTTTATATATATATACCAGTGTTTTACTATAGTCATTACCACTGTAAATATTTTTTCATGTTCATTTGGCACCCGATATACAACAAAATTTATCTCTAACACTGATTTAACGTTCACTCCAAGCCCTTTTAATTTCATTATTTTACCATATTTATAAGTCTAAAAGAGGTGCTCATTACAAAAAATGATAAAAAAGCAGTGTTATATACACTAGATTGCAATTTTAGTTTCACCAATATTGGTATTTTAACATATTTATTATTCTAATGGAGATAAAGATGAAGAAATCATAAAAAATATTTTGATAAATTATATTTTGAAATTTCGTCTTCACCCCACACCCTTTTTTCCTTGTAACCTTATTTAATGTAGGTGAGTCCAGCAGCTTCAGGAAGCACGTTATACAGAGAAATTTAACAATCAAAGTTTTTTCAAAGGTAATTCTTTGATGTTACACGAATTGCTTCCAGAATTTGCTTTGTTCAGTGCTGGGTACAGTTGGACTTTTAACACTTGCACTTCATTCAGTGAACAACAACAAAACCCTCAATAGCTTGTCTCTATGATCACATGGCCTCAAGCAGCCCAGATGAAGGAGTTAACACATCACTCTGTGAGAAGGAGCTACTTTTGCCTTGCTCTGCACCATCATGCTGTACATACCGCAGGGGGGGGGGGGGGGTGGAGTATAGACAGAGCTGTCTCAGAAGATCGCAGCCTGCAGTTCTGAAAATCTGTTCTACAGGAGATGGGTGTTGCTTTTAAAAACAACTGAAGTGAGAGGGATATGGAGTCTGCCATATTTATTTCCTTTAAAACAATACTGGTTGCCTGGCAGTCCTGCTGATCTTTCATGCATCAATAGTTTCTGAATCGCCCACATGAAACTAGCATGTGACAAATCAAAACATCTGATCTGCATGCTTGTTTAGGGTCTATGGCTAAACGTGTTAGAGGCAGAGGATTATCAGGGCAGCCAGGCAATGCGTATTGTTTAAAAGGAAATAAATATGGCAGGCTCCATATCCCTCTCACTTTAGTTGTTCTTTAAAAGTGATCTATTTCATTTCAGCTCTTCAGGGTGCCCATGCTATGTTTGCCTCTGTATGCCTACTGAGAACTGGAAAAAACATTTGTGCCCGGAGTTGGACTTTAAAGAGACTAAATTCTTGGGAGTATTTTCAGAAAATTAATTGGAAAGACTTCAAAAACTGCAACAAAAAAAAATCAATTTGCAAAATAAAGATTTTTAGATTATTTTTTAACTTTGTTGAACGTTAATGGAGAAATTGCCCAGAGTAGCTTTGGAAACCAGGCAAAGCAGCAGGAATGAATATTCCCCATGAAAATAGCCAGCAAAATATCAATTACCGGTACACTATTTTATGGGGCCACCGATTTCCTCTAGCTGAAAAGGCAGATGAAGAAGTTTTACTATGTTATGAAATGCCGTGAAATGCCATTAGGATTTTCACAGTACAGTTTTATTGCTC